>NC_040903.2:100724126-101027156 GCF_004126475.2 Phyllostomus discolor
TGCTCTCTACAGTATCCCTTCTTTTAAGATCCTTTTAATTTTGCCATATGTATGTGATAATTTTTTTTCAAGTTTTTTCTAACCTCTGTCAGCTAATGTTTCATGTCCATAATCTCTCCTTCTCTTTGATGGGCTTTTATGTATATTTTTTATCTCACTCCATTAAGGCAATCACATTTGTTTAAATTCATTACAAAATATTTGTTCACAGTATTTATCTGTTCCAAAGCAATGGTATTCTGATGAGTAGTTTTCATCTATTATCTTCTTTGCATTTTCATTATTTTCTTTGTGGGATCTTTGTATAGATTCTTACTATTCTTTTCAATGATTCAACATTAAAGGTTTTTGTTTATTTGTTAGTTTTCTGAACCAGCTATTTGAAGGAAGTTTATGGGACATGAAGAAACCTGGGTCTTGTTTCATGCTATTTGGGATTTTTCTAATAATCTAGGGATTTATGAGTGAGTTCATGTAGCCATTACTATTTCCCAAACAGTTGAAATGGGCAGTGTTTTCTTTCACAATTCATATATTGTGTTCTTTCCTGCTGCCATAGAGTGAAACACTGCTTCCTGGAAACATGGCTTGTCTATGTGACATTTCAGTCAGCCACACTTGTGCTGCTTCTGGAATCAAGTAAGATAGATGGGGTCTCCAGCTTCCATCTGTTGCCCACCCCTACATCCTTGCAAACAAGGAATATTGTTTTCTCATACCTATGTATTCATAACAGTTTTGCAAAGTGTAAAATATGCAGGTTTTTCTGATGTCTATAGCCTCTAGATGCTATCATCAATTAGTCTCTCACTGTATAATCTTCTCCCAATATCCTCTCTTGTAGCATTGTTTTCTGTTCACTTTGCTTTTTTTGGATTATTTTTGGCTGAGAAAGGGAAAGTGCTGACTTCATGTCAATATGTTCAAATTCAAAATTCCTTATACTTTAACTTTCCTAATGCAGTTTATAAAATAGCAGTATAATCAGGTGAGGATAAAGGCAGAACATAGAGTTAATAGGCCTATTTGTCATGTACCAACTACTCTGGTAATACTGGAAATAAGCAGTGAACTATGTAGACACTGTTTTGTGGAGCTTCAATTCTAGATACAGTGATCCCTCACCTATCTCAGGAGTTACGTTCCAGAGACCCCCGCGATAGGTGAAAATCTGTGAAGCAGCAGCATTATATTTATTTTATTATTTTTATATATTTTAAGGCTTTATAAACCCTTCCCACACTCCTATAAACCTTTCCCACTCTCTTATTAACCTTTCCCACACTCTTATAAACACTTCATATGCTCTTAAACACTCTACACTCTTAAACCTACATAATTTTAACAACTTATATAATTCTACATTCTTCACCAGTGAAGAATACTACAACTTGAATGACGAAGATCATGAATTATGTAGCTGTGCAGTACTGATGGCGATGAAGGTGATGATGATGAGATGAATCTACTGTGCAGCCAAGAAGAGCATTACAGCTCTTCTGAAGGCACCACTTTGTCAGGTGGTGCAGTATCTTCACTCTGGGCTGTAACTTCTATTTCCACTAAAGGCATAGGTGTAACTGATCTCTTCGTCTGAGTGATGAACATGGTTATGGGGAGTTGCGGGTGCTGCTTTTTATCTACAGAGGCAGCTTCTCCATGCAGAGAAACACTCTTGAGTCCAAAGCATCTCTGAAATTTGTCAAACCAACCCTTGCTGGCACTGAATGGGGTTGGTCTGGTGGGAGAAGCACTTGATGGTCCTGCTTCTGCGTCATCGTCCTTGTCTTTATCCTTGTCACCATTGTGAATATCTGTGCTTTCCGCAAAGCTATCATAAAGTTTCTTGGCCTTCATTCAGATGGTGTTAGTATCCAGTGAGATATTCTCCTTCCTGAAATCATTTATCCACAGGGCCAATGCAGACTCCATCCTTACAATGGCCTTATTGTGGGAAGTGACCATCCTCTTTGCAGTCTTGTTAAAAGTCATTGTTGCCGTAGACCTAATATTCTTCTCATCTTTCTTTATGTGGTGAACAGTAGATTTGATGATCCCATAAGGGTGACATACAGCCATGTAGCTTTTTCCTTCCTTTAATATGTAAAGAAGTTCCACCTTTTCTTTGATGGTAAGCATATTCCATTGGTGCTTGGGTTCACTGCCAGAAACCTTAGAAGGTGCAGAATGTTTGGATGACATTGTAGGGCTTGAAATAAATACAAACTTTTACAAAAATTTCACAAAAACACAACACCACAGAGCAACACTATGCACAACAATCAGACATCGATGTGAAATGGACAAGGAGAGATGCTGAACGAATGGGCACAGTGCAGGAGAGCAAGCAGACGGATGCTATGGTCACTGAGCCAGTCAGCGCCCAGGATACAGAACACAGTGCTGTGGTTGGTTACCTTCCATTCCATCAGCCAATAGTGTGCCGTGTACAATCTCACGTTGGCAAACTTGAGTAAGCAGTAGTGGCATACTGCATTTCCATTGTGTACAATATGGTATTCATCTGCTGATGAAATCCATACTGTATTTTATTTCGATTTAATATTCTTTTAATATGTTTGAATTAACATTTTTTATATTTTTATATTGTTTTAAACTTTTCAGGCAAAAGTAATTAAAACCATGAATATTATATAAATACCTATATACCACAAAATCCCACAATGTAGCAAAAACTCTACAATACAGAATTAAATATATATTTTTTTAAAAACTTGTAATACAGTGAAGCTGCAATAAGTGAACCATGATATAGCAAGGGATGACTGTACAGAGATTAAAAATTAATAAAAGAACCTAAACAGAGTAGTTAAAAGTTATAGTATGTGCACTAGATAAAAGGCTTTGCCAATTCACATCTTTGAATCTGACAGCTGCTGTCATCAAGCTCAGATTAGATTAGTTTTTGTGTTCTTGTTTTACTGCTTTAGAAATACACCCACAGTGGCCTTTAAAACTCCAGGCATAAGCTGTCTTTATTTGGCAAACTTGGAAATGTATGTTCTACCAATTTGCCAAGATTGACTTGGTGGCTCACCAGAGATTTGAGACAGTTTCTTTTCCATGCAATGCCACAAAGTTAATGAGTTATCTTTATCGTCACAACAACTTATTTCTAACTTAAAAACATCAAAACATATTTTATTGGCTAAAAACTTATATATTTGACTCTATAAAAGGAAAAAATAACAAGATTGAAAATCAAGAGTTAAACATGTCTATGATCTTAGTCAATAATAAATATATTTTCTTTTCCTTGATTGGACACTAGATTTTTTAGCTAGAATTTAGTTATTTTTAAGGCATCATGTCCCTTCCTTACATAGATTAGAGCAATGACATTATACTTACCTGTAGCTGTGCTCAGTAGCCTTATGTCAAAGCTGTTTGCATGTGAAGAAGAATTTTAGAAAAATCTGACTTTTGGCCAAGATGGAGGCATAGGTAGACACACTGCGCCTCCTCACACAACCAAGATAGGGACAACAACAATTAAGAAACAGAATAACAACCAGAACTGACAGAAAATTGAACTGTATGGAAGTTGGACAACCAAGGAGTTAAAATAGATGCATTCACCCAGAGCGGTAGGAGGGGCAGAGTTGGGCAGCCAGGCAGAGAGGGGTCTCAGAATGAAGAGCGCTGGGACTGCCCAAGGCATCCCGGGTGCACTAGACTGCAGTGGGTGGACCCTGGGCATGCAATCTGCAGCTGGCAGACCCCGGGCGAGGCGTAGCAACTGGCAGACCCAGAAAGGCGGCAATTGTGAAGCAAGGCACTGCATGTAAGGTGGCTGGCTGATCAGGCAGTCCCAGGGTCCCAGTGCAGAGAAATACAGCCTTGGGGCACTGATTGAAAACACCTGTGGGGGTTGAGGCATAGGGAGAGACTCACAGCCTCACAGGTGCACAAGCCCACCCATACAGAAAGGCCCAGTTTGCTTGGGGGAAGCTGTGGAAGGGACTGAAATCTGTCAGAGAGCGGAGCAAGTGCCATTTTGTCCCCTCTTGGACCCTGCCCCCACATATAGCATCACAACCTAGTCACTGGGTTGCCCTGCCCTGGTGAACACCTAAGGCTCTGCCCCTCACTGCAAAACAGGCCCGACAAGACAGAAAAAAAAAGATGGCTCAAACAGAAAAACAAATGAAAGCCCCAGAACCAATAATTTTAAGCGAACCGAGAGATAGCCAACCTATCAGATGCACAGTTCAAAGCACTGGGGAGCAGGATGCTCACAGAATTGGTTGAATTCGGTCACAAATTAAATTAAAAAAACGAAGGCTACAATAAGTGAAATGAAGAAAAATGCACAGGGAACCAATAGTGATGGAAAGAAAGCTGGGTCTCACATCAATGGAGTGGACCAGAAGGAAGAAAGAAACATCCAATCAGAAAAGAATGAAGAAATAAGAATTCAAAAAAAATGAGGAGAGGCTTAGGAACCCCCAGGACATCTTTAAATGTTCCAACATCTGAATTATAGGGGTACCAGAAGGAGAAGAGGAAGAGCAACAGATTGAAAACTTATTTGAACAAATAATAAAGAACTTCCCCACTCTGGCAAAGGAAATAGACTTTCAGGAAGTCCAGGAAGCTCAGAGAGTCCCAAAGAAGTTGGACCTAAGGAGGAACACACCAAGGCACATCATAATTACATTAGCCAAGGTAAAAATGAAGGAGAGAATCCTAAAAGCAGCAAGAGATAAGGAGACAGTCACCTACAAAGGAGTTCCCATCAGATTTAGCTGATTTCTCAAAAGAGACCTTATAGGCAAGAAGGGACTGGAAAGAAGTGTTCAAAGTCATGAAAGGCAAGGACCTACATCCAAGATTACTCTATCCAGCAAAGCTTTCATTTAGAATGGAAGGGCAGATAAAGTACTTCTCAGATAAGATCAAGTTAAAGGAGTTCATCATCACCAAGCCCTTATTTTATGAAATGTTAAAAGAACTTATCTATAAAAAAGAAGATAAGAAAAAGAAGATAAAAAATATGTATAGTAAAATGACAGCAAATACAATTATTAACAACCTCACCTAAAACAAACACAAACACAAACTAAGCAAACAACTAGAACAGGAATAGAACCACAGAAATGGAGATCACCACGGAGGGTTAGCAACAGGGGGGTGGGAGGAGGAGAGAGGGGGAAAAGGCACAGAGAATAAGTAGCATAGATGGTAGGTAGAAAATAGACAGGGGGAGGGCAGTATGGGAAATGTAGAAGCTAAAGAATTTATGACACATGGACATGACCTAAAGGGGAGGAATGTGGGTGGGAGAGGGTGTGCAGGGTGGAGGGGAATGCAGGGAGGAAAATGGGACAACTGTAATAGTGTAATCAATAATATATATTAAAAAAAGAATTTTAGAAAAGTCCATTAAAGATGTTTAATGGATGGAAATAATGTAAATAATGTACTAAAGAATACAAAGATGCCAATCACATTTAACCAAGAACCTGAGTATTTTCTTTTGTTCAGTTAACTGTTAGGGGATTTTGTAACTTCATATTAATCTGTATTGAGTTCTCTCATAAAATTGAATAGTGAAGGATATGTTACTTCTAGGAAAAAATTTATAGAACATCAGTTCCCATCTACTTTCTATTAAAGTTTATTTATTTCAGAAAGAAAAATATTATAGTTAATAATAGAACACATTGTGCATACCTTATATGCCCTCTTTTAATGAAGCAGATATGTATTCATTTCATGCTCCAGCACAGCACATGGTGGCACTGAAGGCCAAAGAGTTCCCAAATAAGTTTAGCAGCAGAGTACTGAATAGTGAGCATTGTGGTGGATTATCAACACAAGTTAAATTAAAAGATTACAAATAAATTAGGCTATCATCAAATACTTATATTATTCTCTTACCTTTTTCCTTCAGACTCCTTCATTATGTACCTATATGATTAACTAAACATCTTTAACTTCGTTTCACATTGTTACCAGCCAATCACATCCCAAGTCCTGATTTGCATCTTCACAAAGGATATCCTCCTAAACTGAGAATATTAATGTGTTCTAACTAAATTCTTATGATCTTAGCAATCCTATGATCTTTCTTCTCTTATGTACTTAAAGAAATTTTTCATTAGGTTAGATAGCATAAGGGGTAAATCTTTCTTAGCATCATAAAAATCCAAACTTTTTCTTCTAGAATATTTATTCTTCTTCTAAGAACATAAAAATATGTGGTGGTGTTTTTAGTTCTGCTGTATTACATTCAAACTGTACCTCCCATATTAATGCTAAAAACTAGTAAATATTTCTGGTGACTCTTAGAAAGTAAAAAAAAAAACAAAACAATGTATTATAAAATATGACTTGAATATAGACATCTTGTGGGCTTTTCTGGGCAAAGATATGGAATGATTTTAATGCCTCTAATTTTAGGAAATTTTGCAGTTTTAGTTATTTTGCCTCACAGGATTCCATTTAGATTAAATGTAATGGAAAATTTATACCATTTGAGATTTGCTTTCATCAGCTCAGACTGTCATAACAAACCACCATAGACTTGGTGACTTAAATGACAGGAATTTATTTCTCAGAGTTATAGAAACTAGAAGTCCATCATCCAGGGGTCAGCAGGATCAGTGTCTGGTGAGACCTCTCTCCTCAGGTTGCAGAGGGCTACATTCATGCCATGACCTCATCTGAGCTTTCCTTAGTGCATGCAGGTAGAGAGAAAGAGAAAGGAAGTAAGCTCCCCAGTGTCTCTTCTTATAACTACACTAATCCATCCCATCATAAGGGGCCTCACCCTAATGGCCTCATCTAAACCTAGTTACCTCCCCAAAACTGTATCCCTGAATACTATCACATTGGGGATTACAGCTTTGATGTATGAATTTTAAGGAGACATAATTCAGCCCATAAAACATTTATGCAAATAATGGAACAGTCATAAGGATATGTACATGCAATCTCTTTCTGGTAATATGATTAATTATGTAACATATTTTCCATTATAACCTACATAATTTAATCTGATTATAAAATCATGTAGAACAGGTTAAAGGGAACTTCGTATGTAACATGAAGATTTTTTAAAAATATTAATCTCTTTCATATTTTCCCTCTTATACTTCTTTCTGAGGAGCTAGGTTCTGAACTTGTTCTCTTAGAGAAAGGAACATTTAAGATAAAAGAAAAAAAGGAGTCTTTTTTTGCTTTGGTTTTCAAAAGCCAAATCCTAAGGAAAAACAAGAGTAATTCTGATATATACAAAGGCATATTTGGAGACTATTCCATAGGCTACATGGAGGGAAAAGAGCTGAAGTTGTATTAAGGAAAATGAAGTGTGTATGTAGGAAATGAGAGCTCAGCCTTATTCCCATCCACTTTATGGGTTAGAGCCCCTGAAAAATGACAGGATATTGGAGAGACTTTGAAGAGACTAAATGAGAAATTTTGTTTCCCGCTTCCTGATTTAGAGACCAGGTGAGGTGGGAAGATTCCAGAAATTTGAAGCACCTGGGGGAGAGGCCATGTGTTACTTATTTTCCACAGTAGAGGCCTGATGATATGACAGGAAGGAAGAGCTGCATGTTGAGTCCAGGTCCACTGAGCCAAAGGCTTAGATTCCTGTGCAGTAGACAAAGCAGCAAAATAATTCCTGACTCTCAAGTGTAATGAAAAAGAAACAAAGAGAGTTACTATACCTGAAGAGATCATGTGGACAGCCTGAGGGACAGTTCATTGTAATCTGATAGACTGATGACTGGGAAGTATGGAGAGTGGCAATGTGTCAGTGGATGACTGTGTGGACAGATGATACTGAGAATCATGTGCCTCCCACAAGGGACTGGCACCACTCAAGTCCCCCATTTAGACAAAGCTCTGGAGAAATTTCTAGGTGTATGACTAACTGTGGTTATGTTCAGGCCACCCAGTGAATTAGGAGCTCAAAATAGAAATTGTAAAGAAAGAAAGAATGCACTAAGACAATTGGTCCATTGTTTTCCCGGGGACTAGCTCTGCATTCTAAAAGGTATTGTCAGGCCACAAAATATTCTGTTGCATCTTTCCCTCAGGGCAATGGATGTTTGATCACCTCATGTTTATATAACTCTTTTCTCTTTCCTGCACCATGAACACATATGCCCAATAGACCATGAGATATTTTCACTTGAATGCCTCAAAGGTACCTAATAGTTAATACACTCAAAATCATATTTATAATCTTCCCCCAAGCTCCCTTCAGCGTGCCTTGTCTCAGCAAGTGGGGGCCTTCTCAATCACACCAGCATCCTGCTCCTGGTCCTTGACAGTCCCCTCCACCACTACCCATCTTCAATCTATTGTTCCCATCTATTTCTACCATGACCACTTGAGGCCAGGCTACCATCATCTTTCATGGAGGGAACTATTGCATTCACTCAGTACCTCTTTCATCATTCTCTACCCTGCACTGGAATAATTTTCAAAATGAAACTAATTGTGTTATTCCCCACAACTCACCCCCAACACCCCACACAGGTTCCATTGTGCCAATGATTAACAGGATGACAAAATTCTACACGAGCTGCCTGGTATGATTTTAACAACCTCGTCTCACTTTCTTCACATTCCCTTCCTTGAGCCAGCAAAGTCTCTACTGTCTCAGGGCCCTTGCGCATCTGCTCCTTCGGCCTGGAATGCTGCTCTTCACATCCTCACTAGCCAATTTTTAGTCATACCTTAGATGTTAGTGCCTTATCCCTAGTCCTGACAACCCGTTATATCTCCTATTCATGGTCTCAAAGTACTAAGCATCTCTCCTTCACAGGAAAGATCATAGTTGAACTATTTACTTATTTTATGATTATTTATTATATTCTATTTTCCCCATTAGGTTGCCAGTTCAATGAGCAGTGAGAACAAAGCTATACTCTCATTTTATCCACTGTGGCCCAGACACATGGTAGGTACTCAATAAGCTATTAAGTGACTTTAGAAGTCCTAAGTGAGTCTTTACTGCAATAACAACAGTTGTCACTCTTTGAGTGATTACTCCACACCAGGCACCGTTAAAAGAATTTGTTACATGTGTTAGTGCATTCAGCTCCTCAAACAAGCCTGTGATATAAGCAGTGCTATCAGACTGGGAAACAGGCACCAGCCTCACATGGCTGGTAAAAGAGGCTCAGAGACTGTGCACCCCACAGCCAGCCTGTGCTGCCTAGGATGTCTGTCCCACAGTGGGTGCTGTGCCCACCGGAGAGGCAGCTGCTGACACCCTGTTTCATGTCAAATTCATCCGCATCAAGTTACATGAATTATAAGACCATAGAAAGCTTGAATACATTAAGTTCTCATTGAATTATACACATTTTCCATTCATTACATAATCAGGGTGCATTGAGCATTTAACATGCTGGAAATTAAGAAATATAAAGGAGAGTGAGATGGTCCTTGCCCTTGAGATGCTCCCAGTCTGCTGAGATAAATGGAGACAGAAATAAATCATTCAGTATAATCTGATCGGAGCTATTATGGAGACATCCACAAAGTCCTTGGGTAAGACAGAGAGGACCAAAACTCAGTGTTTCCTACCAGAAGATGGGATGGTCAAGAAAATAGTTTGCTATCTCTTGGATTCTCTATATGAAAATGGTGTGAGAGGAACCCCTGTTACGGACTTCTAATACCTCACGCTCTCAATTTTTTCATAGCCCCAGAATGTTCACTAGGGCTGCTGGAACAAAATACCATATACTGAGGGCTTAAACAACAGAAATGTGTTTTTTCAGAGTTCTGGAGGCTGAAAGTCCCAAGTTCAAGGTGTCCACAGGGCTGGACCCTTCTGAGGAATGTGAAGGAGAATCTGTTCTGTGCCTTTCTCCTAGCTTCTGAGGGTTTGCTGGCAATCTTAAAGTAGTCAAAGAACCAAAAACATTCTACACTAATTCTCTTCAAGCTTGTGTTGTTTCAGTAGTTGCATTGTATTAAGCATAAATGTATTTATTCTTATTTAGACTTTTCATAAAAATTGCTTTTCAGTGATATAATATGAATCAGATTATATACACACACACACACATACACACACACACACAGAAACCTGTGTCGGAGGTTTCCCCCCAGAAATACAGGTGTCCTTGCCCAATTACAAACATTGGGTTAGTGTGTACTCCACCCCCTGCAAACAAAGTAAAACAAAACAATTTTGAAATAAGGAAAACCTGCTGTGCTCTGTATTCAATGCATCTCTCCCCTCCTGTTGAAAATAACCAGACTACTGTTTTTTGGGAACCAGTCTACACAATGTTTCTTTCCTGCCACCTGTGTGCTTCTTTAGTTCATTGCAACCTGGATTCTCACATTTGACTGTCTCACAATTGTCAGAGATAAATAGGTTCTCTTAAAATAATCATTTTCTTATATGCTGTCTGTTTCTCTTTCAGTCCCTCATTTCTTCTTCTTTTCAACCCATTCATAAACTCAAAACCCACCCAACCACTGGCTGATCTTCCTCAACATACTTCTACCAAAGTATCAGTAAAAAGTGAGAGCTGCCTAGTGCATCCTATCCTAGCCCTGTGGTGCATGGTGACCTGAGGCAGCCACAGGCTCTTTGGGTCACAGTCCACTCACTGTTTACCCTCGATGGTCTGCAGTCCATGTGCCAGGCTGTGGGGCCTAGGCTCACCTCCTGCCAGCTCTGCTGGGACAGGTGGTTGTGTTCCTAGCATCTTGACCCATGGAGCTGCCAGGTCTTGGATCTAAGGCAGGTGGCTGTCAGCCGAGAGCTACAGTCTCCAGGTGTCTATGCCCTCCACTGTTTTTTTTTTTTTTAATTTAATCTTTATTGCATTTTTCCATGATCATTTAGCCCCTTACACCCCTCCCACCAGCAATCACCACACTGGTGTCCATGTCCATGAGTCCTTTCTCCTTTTTGCTCAATCCCTTTACACCTTCACCTCTCTGCCCCAGCTGTCATCCTGCTCTCCATCTATGACTGTCCCCATTGACCTTGTTAATTCAGTTTGTTCATTAGATTCCACCTATGAATGAAATCATATGGTATTTGTCTTTCTCTGACTGGCTTATTTTACTTAAAATAATGTTCTCCTAGTCCATCTGTTCTGTTGCAAAAGGTAAAATTTTCTTCTTTTTTACAGCCAAGTAGTATTCCACTGGGTAATGTCCCATAGTTGTTTTATCCACCTATCTACTGATGGGCACTTAGGCTGCTTCTATATATTGGTGATTGTAAATTATGCTGCAATGAATATAAGGGTGTTTATGTTCTTTTGAATTACTGTTTTGGGTTCCAGCTATTCCAAGAAATGGGATAGCTGAGTTGAAAGATATATCCATTTTTAATATTTTAAGGTATCTCCAATTTTTTAGGTGGTATCAGTCTGCATTCCTACCAACAGTACAAAAGTGTTCCCCTATCTCCGCATCCTTGCCAGCACTTGTTTTTTGTTGATTTATTGCTGATGCCATTCTGACAGGTGTGAGGTGATATCTTTTTGTGACTTTAATTTGCATTTCTCTGATGCTTAGTGATGATGAGCATCTTTTCATGTTTTCAAATACATTTTATTGATTATGCTATTACAGTTGTCCCATTTCCCCCCTTTATTTCCATCTGCCCTGTACCCCTCTCCCACCCACATTTCCCCCCTTAGTTCATGTCCATGGGTCATACATATAAGTTCTTTGGCTTCTCCATTTCCCATACTATTCTTAACCTCCCCCTGTCTATTTTGTATCTACCATTTGTGCTTCTTATTCACTGTACTTTTTCCCCCATTGTTCCCCTCCCTCTCCCCACTAATAACCCTCTATGTGATCTCCATTTCTGTGATTCTGTTCCTGTTCTTGTTGTTTGCTTAGTTTGTTTTTGTTTTTGCTTTTTTTTAGGTTCGATTGTTGATAGTTGTGAGTTTGTTGTTATTTTACTGTTCATATTTTTTATCTTCTTTTTCTTAGAAAAGTCTCTTTAACATTTTATGTAATAAGAGCTTGGTGATGATGAGCTCCTTTAACTGGACCTTATCTGGGAAGCACTTTATCTGCCCTTCCATTCTAAATGATAGCTTTGCTGGATAGAGCAATCTTGGATGTAGGTCATTGCCTTTCATGACTTCAAATACTTCTTTCCAGTTCCTTTTTGATTGCAAGCTTGCTTTTGAGAAATCAGCTGTTAGTCTTATGGGAGGCAACGCCTTTGTAGATAATGATCTCCTATTTTCTTCCTGCTTTTAAAACTTTCTACTTATCTTGAATCTTGGGTAACGTAATTATAATATATATGTCTTGGTGTTTGAACTCTGCATCTGATAGACTGGCTAGCTCTTCATCGCTTAGTTGTATTTTTCCTGGAGCTTTGATCTGTTCTTTCATTTGGGCCATTTTATTTTGTCTTGTCGTGACTGTTATGTACTAGTGGCAGAGCCTGAGGTACTTGCCAGGGTGGGGCAAAACCACATCACTGTGTTGTGGCACTGTATGTGGGGCAGGGGATGTTTGAGAAAAAACAAACCAAGCCTGCTCAGCTCTTGGCCAGCTTTCAGTCACTTCCCGCACTGCCATAAGCAAATTGGGCCCTTCTGGTGCTGATTCCCAGGTGGGTGATTTTGTATACATTCTAGAACCCTGTGGGTCTCTCCAATGAACTCACCTGAGGCTGGGAGTTTATCCTGCTTCTTCAACCCCACAGGTGTTTTCAGTCAGAGGTGTTAAGGCTTTATTTCCCCTCACTGGAACCTTTTGTGTGGTCTGTCTCGCTTCCCAGTTGTTTCTTCAGTCTTATCTGTATGTAAATGTGGGACTGCCTGCTCCACCAGCCACTGCCTCACCCAACCATCCATCCACCACCTTGCCATGAGTTCTTTCCCACCCCCACTCCCCCACCCCCCCACCTCTGCTGCCTGTCTTGGCCCTTCCTACCGGTCTGGATGAATATTTCTTCTTTAACTCCTTGGTTGTCAGACTTCCATACAGTTCAATTTTCTGGCAGTTCTGGTCATTTTTTGTGTTTAAATTTGTTGTTGTCCTTCTTTTGGTTGTGGGAGGAAGCACTGTGTATGTACCTACACCTCCATCTTGGCTGGAGCACTTTTTCATAGGTTTATTGGCAATTTGTATGTCCTCTTTGGAGAAGTGTCTGTTCAGCTCCATTGCCCATTTTTATTGGGTTGTTTTGTGTGTTTTTTTGTTATTGAGTTTTGTAAGTTCTTTATATATTTTGTATATTAACCCCTTAGCGGATGTATCAGTGAATATGTTCTCCCATTCTTTTTTCTTTTAACATTGATTTGTTGTCCCCTTTTTAAAAAGGTTTTATTTATTACTTTTTAGAGAGAGAGGAAGGGAGGAAGAAAGAGAGGGAGAGAAACATCCATGTGAGAGAGAAACATCAGTTGGTCACCTCTTGCATGCCCAAACTGGGGACTTGGCTCACAACCTAGGCATGCGCTCCAACTGGAAATGGAACCAGTCACCTTTGGTTTACAGCCTGGCACCCAGTCTATTGAGCCACACCAGCCAGGGGTGTTTTCCTTTTCTGTGGGTTTTCTTATTATTTTGTTGATGATTTCCTTTGCTGTGCAAAAACTTTTTAGTTTGACATAGTCCTGTTTATTTATTTATTTTTCTTTGGTTTCCCTTGCCTGAGGAGATATATCCAATGAAAAATTGCTATGAGCAATGTCCAAGATTTTGTTGCCTGTATTTTCTTTTAGGATTTTTATGGCTTTGGCTCTAACATTTAAGTCTTTGATTCATTTTGAATTTATTCTTGTGTGTGGTGTAAGAAAATGGTCTAGTTTTATTTTTGTTCACCTATCTGTGCAATTTTCCCAACACCATTTATTGAATAAAGTATCTTTAGCTCATTGTATGTGTTTGCTTCCTCTGTCAAATATTAATTGACTATAAAGGTGTGTGTTTATTTCTGGGCTCTCTATTCTGTTCCATTGATCGATGTGTCTGTTCTTATATCAGTACCATGGTGTTTTGGTTACTGTGGCCTTATATGGTTTGATATGAGATAGCATGATTCCTTCAGCTTTGTTCTTCTTAGGATCGCTGTTGCTATGCAGGGCTCTTCGTGGTTCCATATAAATTTTTGAAATATTTGTTCTAGTTCTGTAAAATACATCATTGGAATCTGATAGGAATTACATTAAATCCATACATTGCTTTGGATAGTATGGACATTTTAATGATGTTAATTCTACTATCCATGAACACACTATGTGCTTCCACTTACTTGTATTTTCCTAAGTTTCTTTTTCAGTGTCTTATAATTTTCCAAGTACAGGTATTTTACATCCTTGGTTAGGTTTATTCCTAGATATTCCTAGATATTCCTTGGTTAGGTTTATTCTTTTTGAAGCAGTTGCAAATGGGGTTGTTTTCTTTTTCTTTTTAAAGATTTTATTTATTCGTTTTTAGAGAAAGAGTAAGGGAGTGAGAAAGGGAGAGAAACATCAATTTGTGGTTGCCTCTTGTCTGCCTCCACCAGGGGCCTGGCCTGCAACCTAGGCATGTGTTCTACCTGGGAATGGAACCAGAGACCCTTTGGTTGGCAGGCCAACACTCATTTCCACTGAACCACACCAGCCAGGGTGGGATTTTTTTTTGCTTAATTTCTCTTTCTGTTAGTTCATTGTTGACATATAAAAATACAACTGATTTCTAGATATTAATTTTGTATCCTGCTACTGTGCTGAATTCATTTATCAATTCTAGCAGTTTCTTGGTAGAATGTTTGGGGTTCTCTATGTACAGCAATATGTCATCTTCAAATAAAGACAGTTTTACTTCTTCCTTTTTAATTTTCATGCCATTTATTTCTTCTTCTTGTCTGATTGCTGTGACTAGGACATCCAGTACTATGCTGAATAAGGAAGGTGAAAGTGGACATCTCTGTCTAATTCCTGATCTTAAGGGGAACACTTGTAGTTTTTGACCACTGAGTACGATGCTGGCAGTGGGTTTGTCATATATGACCTTTATTATGTTTAGAGATGTTCCCTCTAATCCTACTTTGCTAGAATTTTTATGATAAATTGGTGCTGGATTTATCAAATGCTTTTTCCACATCTATTGATATGATCATCTGGTTTTTATCCTTCATTTTGTTTATGTGGTGAATCACATTTATTGATTTGAGAATGTTGTACAAGCCTTGAATTCTCAGAATAAATTCCACTTGATCATGGTGTATGATACTTTTGATGCATTACTGTATTTGGTTTACAAGTACTTTGTTGAGGACTTTAGCATCTATGTTCATCAGGGATATTGGCCTATAATTTTCTTTCCTTGTAGTGTCTTTATCTGGTTTTGGAATTAGGATAATGCTTGCCTAATAAAATGAGTTTGACAGCTTTCCCTCATTTTGAATTTAATGAAATAGTCTGAGAAGGAAAGGTGTTAGTTCTTCTCAGAATATTTGGTAAAATTCACTTTGAAGCCATCTGGTTCAGGGCTTTTGTTTTTTGGGAGTTTTTTGATATCTGTTTCAATTTTATTAGGTATAATCTGTTTATTGATGTTCCCTGATTTTTCCTGATATAGTTTTGGATGATTATGTTTCTAGCAATCTATCCATTTCCTCCAGACTGTCCAGTTTTGGGGGCATATAGCTGTTCATAATATTTTCTTTTATTTTAAAGATTTTATTTATTTATTTTCAGAAACAAGGGAAGGGAGGGATAAAGAGAGGAAGAAAAAAATCAATGTGCAAAAAAAACCCATCAATCGTGTCCCTCTTGCATGCCCCCAGTGGGAGACTAGGCCTGCAACCCAAGCATGTACCCTGAGAGGGAATCAAACTGGTGACCTTTCAGTTCATAGGCCAGTGTTTAATCCACTGAGCCACACTAGCCAGGGCCATAATAATTTTTTACAATCCTTTGTACTTCTTTTGTGTCAGTGTTATTTCTGCTTTTCCATTTCTGATTTTATTTATTTGGATTCTGTCTCTTTTTTCTTGGTGAATCTGGTTAAAGGTTTTTCAATCCTGTTTATCTTTTCAAAAAACCAATTCTTGGATTCATTGATCTTTTGTATCCTTTTTTAGACTCTATTTTATTTATTTATGCTCTGATCTTTATTATTTCCTTCCTTCTACTCACTTTGAGCTTTGATGTTCTTTTCCAAGTTTCTTTAACTGTAAAGTTAGATTGTTTATTTGAGCTTTTTCTTGTGTGTGTGTTTTTTTTTTTTTTTTTTTGAGATAAGCTTGTAATGCTATGAATTTCCCTCTTAGGACTACTCTCCCACTGTCCCAGAGATTTTGGATTATTTTGTTCTCATTTTCACTTGTTTCAAGGTATCTTTCAACTTCTTTGTTCTCATTGTTGACACATTCATTGTTAATAAGATATTACTTAGCTTCTATATCTTTGTGTGTTTTCCAGTGTTCTTGTTATTGATTTCTAGTTCCATAGCATTGTGGTCAGAGAAGATGCTTGATATGATTTCAATCTTCTTGAATTTATAGAGTCTTGTATTGTGTCCAAATATGTGGTCTATCCTAGAAAATGTTCCATGTGCACTTGAGAAGTATTTATATTCTGCTGCTTTGGGGTGAAATGCTCTGAAGATATCACTTAAATCCATTTAATCTAGAGTTTCATTTAAGGCCACTGTTTCCTTGTTGATTTTCTGACTGGAAGATATATCCATTGAAGTCAATGGGGTGTTAATATTCCTGGCTATGCCTGTATTTCTGCCAGTCTCTTCCTTTAAGCCCATCAAGATTTACTTTATGTATTGAGGTGCTCCTATGTTGGGTGTGTAAATGTTTACTAGGGTCATGTCTTCTTGTTAGATTGTTCCCTTTATCATTATATAGTGTCCTTCTTCTTCTCTTACTATAAGGCTATGGCCTTAGTTTTAAAGTCTCTTTTGTCAGATATACATACAACTACCCCAGCTTTTCTCCCTTTGCATTTGCATGAAATAGTTTTTTCCATCCCTTTACTCTAGTTTGTGTGTATCTTTCAATCTGAGATGGGTCTCTTGGAGGCAGCATATATTTGGTTGGAGCATTTAAGCCATTTACATTTAAGGTGGTTATTGATAGATATGTATTTAGTGCCATTTCATTGCTAGACTCTTTTCCTCATTTTTTTTTGTTTTCTTCTTCATTTTCTTAAGGTAAGCCCTTTAACATTGGTTGTAGTGCTGGTTTGGCATTAACAAACTCCTTTAGCTTTTTCTTGTCTGAGAAGCTTTTTACCTCTCCTTCCTTTTTAAATGATAACCATGCTTGGTAATGTAGCCTTTGTTGTAGGTCCTTGCTTTGAATCACCTTGACTATTTCACACCACTTCCTTCTGGCCTGAAATGTTTCTGTTGAGGAACCAGATAACAATCTAACTAGTGATCCCTCGTATGTAACTATCTGCTTTTCTCTTGCAGCTTTTAGGATTCTCCCCTTATCTTTAAGCCTTGTAATTTTAATTATTATGTGTCTCTGTGTAGGTCTCTTTGGATCCAACCTGTTTGGGATTCTCCAGGACTTGTGTGTTATTTTCCTTCATCAGATTAGGGAAGTTTTCAGTCATTGTTTCTTCAAATAGGTTCTTGATCTCTTGCCCACTCTCTTCTCCTTCTGGTATCCCTATGATGTGGATGTTGTTATGCTTCATGTTGCCCAATGCTTCTTAAGCTCTCCTCATTTTTAATTTTTTTTTCTTTAGGCCACTCTGCCTGGGTGTTTTTTCTACTTTGTTTTCCAAATCACTGATTCAATCCTCTGCTTCATTTAACCTACTCTTTATTTCTTCCAGTGTATCATTTATTTCAGATATTGTATTCTTTATTTCTGACTGGCCCTTTTTTATGGTTTCTGTTTTTCTTCATGCTGTTGAGCATCCTTATAATCACTACTCTAAACTCTATATCTGATAAACTGCTTGCCTCCATTTCATCTAGTTCTTCTTCTGGAGTATTATCTTGTTCTTTCATTTGGGGTCTGTTTCTTTGTCTTCCCATTTTGGCAGCTTCTTTGTATTTGTTTCTATGTATTAGGTTGATCTGCAAAAGCTCTGGTGCTAGCCTTTCTTAGACGCTGCTCGTGGCTGGCCCTGGTCTACCTGTTTGAAGCTATCTGTGAGCTATGGCATGTGGCTCCCTCTGCTGGGCCTGTTTGTGTGAGGACAGAACCAGGTTGTGCATCAAGACTTCCTTTTATCAGCATGAGGCCCTCAGGAGGGTAAACTGAAGTTTCATAGAGCTCCAAGAGATCCATCTTATCTATTAACCTAATCAATGATACAGCCTCAAGCTGTAATAGCAGCCTGGCTTAATCTCCATGAGGTGGGAAGGTTAATTCCTGTGGCTTGGGCTATTGCTTCCCCTCAGGCTGGTACCACTTGCAGGGGAATGCTGAGAAAGATGGCTCCTGCAGTATGGGGAGTGACTGAGCACAGGGGTCCTGGCAGCTGTTCCTTCAGTTCTCTCTCCAGAGCCATTAACTCCTGACTCTTCTCAAGCATCTCTAGTCCACTCTGCCTTCCTTCTGCCAGAGCCCAGGGTAACTGGTTGCAAATGAAATTTTGTGTCTTGGCCCTTTAAGAGGCCCTCTGAGTCTCCAGCCATTTCTTCCTGACAGAAACCCTACTGATTTTCAAAGCTGGATGTTATCTGAGTTCCTTTTTGTCTCTGGTGCTATAGGCTAGGGCATTCAGCTTGGGGTTTAGACCCCTCCCTTCTTGGGGGAGCATCCTGGCCACTGAAATATCCCTTTGGAACTTCAGCTGCCACCCAAGGGAGCCAAGCTAACCTTTTCCTGCCTCCTCCATACTCCCTACCAGTCTCACTGTGGTGAAGTGTTTTCTTCTGTCTGTCCTTGGTTATAAGGCTTCTCTCCAGCTAGTGTTCAGTTGGTCATTCAGAATGATTTCTCTACAATTTAGTTGTAACTCCAGATTGGTCCTGGGAGAAGGTTAGTGTAGCTTCCAATTACTCCTGCACCATCTTGGAAACTCCCACCTACAAGGTTTTGAGAGGTCCACACTTGTGTTTTGATTTCCTGTCCTCATCATAAGGTTTTTCTCAAGTGAAAGGCCTGTCCATGAGGCTCATTTTATTGCACTGGAAGCTGTTTTAAATATCAGGCTTATTAAGGTTGAACTTACACACTAGCTAATATGTACCAAAAAACATTGAAATAAAGTAGAGTTGGAGCAATTTTGACAAATGTGTACAGAACTGGAATCATCACCATCCTAGATATAATATTTTCAGTACTCTAAAAAGTGTTGACAAGTCCTTTTGCAATCAGTTCCCTTCCCCACCCCAGGCATGCAGTAGGCTATAAGTATTTGATGAGCAATTTTTAGTTATCTATAGCACACATTGAATTCTACCATCTGATAAATAGAACTTAGTCCAAGTACTGCCACCACTGTCACAACAAAAAACAGTCATTTAATCCAGGAAACACAAAATACATTGGAAATAAATAACAACAGTAACAAAAAAGCAACAGGTATAATTGACAAATATAGTATAACAGAGATGACTGTTCTAATGAAATACTACATTTTGCAGAATCAGGAACTTCTAAAGCTCTTAAAAAAAATGGAAGCCACTTAATAATGCCTATAGAAGGTCCTCTCTACCTCTTCATTCTACTCTGATTATAACCATATTTCCAAGTAGCAGTATTTACAATAAATTTTTAAAAACATTTATTAATTTAGGAAGTTAATTGCTAGTATAGTCAGTGTTCAGTTTTCACACCACAGGTTGTAATTCACAAGTTCAACTGTAAATCATAGGTTTCTATCTCAGCAGGTATTTTTATATAAATAAATGTTCTGAAGACCAAATAAGTAAATATTGCTCAAAAAGAGTATTCTAACATTTGTTACTTACCTGAAATCTAGACTCTGGAACCCAGAGACCAAGCAATGTAGAATGAAGATAGAGATACAATAAATATTTAGGAAGGAAAATTATCAGGACTTGAAATATAGGAGATGAAGTTATGGAAGAATAAAAATAATGGCTCTATGATACAGGTTTGGATCACTAGGGGGATGGCAATGCCACCAATGGAAAGAGAGAATACACATGGTGGGGAGAGAGGATGGCAAGTTGCATTTGACATGTCTGGAATATCCAGAAGTCTGATGAGAGCTGGATATACAAATCTAAAATTTGGAGAAGAGGTAATCTGTATACAAATGGTCACTGAAACCATGAGACTTAATGAGATTCCCTAAAAGAGTATGAAGAGTGAAAAATGAAGTTCCCCAAAATCCTGAGGAAACTTCAATATTTAATACATGGTCAGATAAGAGAAACCAATGAAGAGTGAAAAAAATTAGAGATACTATGGAATATCACTATATTGTTCTCAAAAAGAAAACAATTTATAACACTAAGTAAATTTTATGTAAATGCCACATACCTCTGAATTTCAAAGAGGTCATGGTACAATGGTGTCAAGTTTTAATAAATCTCCCCTGGGCACTACAGTTTATCAGTCAGCCGGCCAATTGCACCATAGTCATCTGGGATGCTCCTTAAAGATAAACATTTCAAGCCCCATGCCTGTATGTTTTGATTTGGGAGATCTTTCATGAGGCTCCAGACTCAGAATTTTTAAAAACTTCCCAAGTCTAACATTCTACCAGCTTTGGAAACCTCTTCACAACACATTCACCTCTCACCACATCAACTTGCACTCTACTTTTTTCTGTTACAAAAGAAAAGAAGGCTCAGTATATTTCTTGAACTTCTAAGTGCATGACTGAAGACAGAAAATACCTTCCATTTTCCTAGTAGTCATGAACTTTCATGACTAAAAGAAACATATAATTGCCAAGTTCAGAAACACCTGGAAATAAAAAGGTAGTTATTATAAAAATAAGCACCTGTGGGCAGTATATTTTATTGAAAAAAAATAATGGTTTAGAGGGAGATCCTAAGCTATAATAAAAATTAACTACTGTTCTGCATGCCATCCTAAAGGACGGTTTCCCATGAAAGGAATTTGTTGTCACCATCCAGCTGTGTACATGACTGCCAGTGCGCTAACTGCTCTGCAGCTGCTCTTTGACCTTTCCCTGTGATACCCTGGACGGTTCCCAATAATTCACCCACCAGGCGTCTGTAGAATGCTGGTCTGTGTCCTGAAAATAAGATTAACAAGCAGCTGACTATAGTTTTAAGGGAGTTGTATTTCAATAAACCTCAAGCTTTGCATACAGGACATGGCTTCCTCAACCTAAAAGCAACCTCCAAGAACCAACAGAACAAGTACTGTTAAGGTAGAATTCCCCCCACCCTCAAAAAACCCTTCTCTATTCCCAGAAGTGACCCTGAAAGACTGGACAATGGAAACTCATCCTAGCAGGTAGAATTGGAGGCATCCAAATAGGCTCAGCAAAGAACTTGCTCTATTTTATTTTTTAAGATTTTATTTATTTATTTTTGGAGAGAGGGGAAGGGAGGGAGAAAGAAAGAGAGGGAGAAATACAATGTGTGGTTGACTCTTGCTTGCCCCTGGCCTGGGGACCTGGTCTGTAACCCAGGCATGTGCCCTGACTGGAAATTGAACCAGTGACCCTTTGCTTCACAATCGGGTGCTCAATTCACTGAGCCATACCAGCCAGGGCTAGAACTCGCTCTACTTTAAAACTGTTTGTTACAAGATATTTTCAGAGATGAGAATACAGACAGAAAGAAGGTAACACCTTACCTAACACTATGAGGCTATTAGAATTGGGTTCGGGTAGTCTAATGCCCCAAACCCCACACCAGGGTATTCACTAGCTCTATTTTGACCATCAAGATGGTTCCTGTTTCTACTACTCAAAATTTGTGCAACATTGTACAAGCTACTAAACCTGTCTGTGCCTCAGTTTCCTCTCCATTAAATGGGAAGAATATTAACAATGACTGTCTTGTGGACTAGTTTTAAGGATTGTATAAGTAAATACATATAAGTCCTTAAAATAGTACTTGGCACTGATGCTGTATTGTTACCGTCATTATTTATATTGTTGTCAAATTGTAGGTTCTCCATCAAGGATAAAAAGTGTTATTGTAAGTCCAAACCTTTACATCCCTAACCAACCCTATTGTGTGTAGAGGATTTAGATATTGAACATCCTCAATGTTTTATAGCCAGGCTTCAACAAACTACTATAAATTAGATCTCCAAATGACCTCACACTGTAGAGCACAGGTGGCAAACACAAGGCCTAAGAGCCCAATCCGGCCCTCCACCTTGTTTCTACCCAGCTGCAGTGCTAAGCTCTTGCTTAACTGTTAAGGAGTAGTTACATTTATACAGTCCTAAAATTACATTTGGCCCTTTGAAGGCAACCATGAGGCCGATGTGACCCCCAGTGAAAATGACTTTGACACCCCTGCTTTAGATGAATGACCTCTGTGAGGGTTAAACTTTTATTTGATGCCTTTCACTAAAGCTCATTAATTCAGGCCACAAGAGGATGGCAATTTTAATTAGAAAGAGGAATAAATATAGAAATCTCTAAATTTAATTACAGTAGAAAATTCAGTAAACCCCACATGTTACTCAAATAAACATGACTTAGTTGTTGACATTTTAGAATTCACAATTTAGTGAGGAGATGGATTTATATGAGCATAATACAATATGATAAGGGTCATTAGTGCTTTGAGAAGGAGATCATAGGGAAAGGATATTTGGGCAGAGCTTTGAAAGGTGTGTGATGAGGACTTTCTAGGCCAAAGTGACAGTGTGAGCAAATGTGTGGAGATTTTGAGAATTCATAAGACACTTGAGAGTGCTATGAACTCCACTGTAGTAAATCAGAACAGACCATAAACAGTGGAAATGTATCTGAAAAGGAAAGCTGGATGTCAACTTTCATACTTTTAAGAGAACATATCTACATTCATTAGTAAAAAAAAAAAAAAAGGAATTACTTCCACAAGTAGGTAACAACACTTTTAATTAGCTCAATAATTTTAAGGGGATAAATATTTCTAAAATAATTGAAGTTAGTAGATTGACTTAAATATCTAAAATATTTCCTATGAATTGTCATTTATATTACTAATGCATATAGATACTCTGTCTCATCCCAGAAACTGTGCATTAAGATTAATAATCTAATATTATTCCAAATTATCCTGAGGATTTATCATTATATGGTCAATACATAATCATTTTACTCTTTTCATTGATCTTATTGAAATATTAAAACTTGTTATGGTATTCTCTGGAGCATCATTCCCAAGAGTGTGTTTATATAAAAAGTAAAATGTGGTCAAATAAATTTTGGAAACAACAGACCAAACAAAATTACTGAACCTTTGCATTGTAGAACTATTCAGGTTCTTCATATGCTAATATTCACTGTGAAACTCCAAAAAAGGATAAAGTAAGTATCAGTTTTCAAAATTATGTGACAAATTATTACTTGGTGGACCACCCAGAAACATCTTGAGGAAGACCAGCGATAGGTTGAGTCTGGGTAAAATCTGCAGCTGATATCAGTTTCTAATTAGTACTTTTTGGTTGCTAATAAGTTAATCAAATCTAGCTACTCTAACTTAAGTAGCAAATAAGAGATTAATTACAATAATTTTAGGCTAGTTGATAAAACTCAAAGATAGAAGTGCAATTGGACTCCAGGAACAAACCTAAAGCTGGAAATCAAAATTGTTAAAATTCTCTCCATCTCTCTTCTCTGTCCATTTCTATAAGTCAGCTTCATTTGTCTTTCCTTCTACATCCCAGCTCTCTGTTTCCTAATCTGAATTTCAAAAAAAATAGCCAGTGACAGCATTGAGTTTTATAAGTTATAGGTCTAACCACCTCTCTTTTACAGTTGCTGATGAAGAGACAGACAGGGTCACATGACTGTCAATAAACTAATCAGTTATGACCAAAGGTCACAGCGCGGGAATGGGACAGCAAGCATGTGAATGGACAGAAGCATGTAAGGAATTATTCTTAGAAAAGAGATGCTGAGTAGACAAAGTAACATGTGCCCAGTTGTTAAGTTGTTGTAGTGATGTTATAGCCATTGTTAGAATAGGTAGAGGAACTTTACATAGATTCATCCTCCACTTAACTGGCCTATTCAATAGTGGTATAGCTTATTATATCGTGTTTAGAATACTAGTAGCAGGTAGACATGGTAATTCATTTATTGATTGATTTTTTGGGGAGAGAAAGAGAAAGAGAAACATCAATTTGTTGTTCTGCATATTTATGCATTTATTGTTTGATTCTTGTGTGTGCCCTTACCAGGAATCAAACCACAACCTTGGCATATGGGGATGATGCTCTAATCAACTGAGCTACCCAGCCAGGGCTCATAAATACTTATTTAATTAAAAACTTAATTAATGGAGATTTCTGTCAATGGAGCAAGGGCGATTAACTTGAGTGAAACACTCTAATTAAGTCTACGTATAAAACTACTTAATTGACAGAGACAAGAAGGTCTTAAAGATTTGCGCAGAATTTCATTCTCCTCAGAAACCATAGGTCTGGAATTTGTATTCTAACAATTTGGAAGCACTAGGGCACATGTCTCATATTCATGGAATACAAAGTAGTATTTGTTGCTGTCTTTCTCTATTTGGCTCAAATACATCTATGCAAGGGAGCATCACACTAGGCACTGATACCACTATTGTTGCTGTAAGAAAATTAAGGAATTTCTCCATATAGTTATCTATATTAGGAACCCTCCTCACATATTAATGTCCTTAGTATAAAGGAACAATTACTTTTTTTGGAAAAGATATTGACAGAAATTTTTGCACCTTTGAATTCAAGAGTCTACTATGGTATCCCTCAAAATCTACTTTCCTTTCTGCCAACCAGCTTTAAGAATAGGCTTGAATTTTCTCAGCTGTTATACACAGACACTTGGTAAGAGAATTCATTCTCACCATGATTAGTGGCATCAGGAACTCTCCTGTAGTTATTTCAATATGAAAATTCTGCCCCATCAAACTAGTATTCAGCTGGTGTGTTGGTACCTAGTGCCCAGTTTGGCTAACGAGTCCTTAACATAAAGCTGTAATGTTGTTTATATGGGACTACCACCATCAAGGAGGACCTTTTTTTAATTAAATATTTTATTGCTATTCTATTACAGTTGTCCCAATTTCCCCCCTTTGCTCTCCTTCACCCAGTCCACCCCCATACCCTGTTCCCACAGTCAATGTCCATACTGTTGTCCATGTCTATGGGCCATTCAAACATGCTCCTTGGCTTGACCCTTTCCCTTCATTCTCTGTTATCCCCCTCTCCCATCCTTTCTGGTCACTATCAGTTTGTTCTTTATTTCCATGCCTCTGATTCTAGTTTGCTAGTTTGTTTGTTTTGTTGATTAGGTTCCACTTATAGATGAAATCATATAGTATTTGTCTGTCTGTTCCTGGCTTATTTCACTTAGTATAATGCTCTCCAGTCCCATCCATGCTGTTGTGAAGGGTAGGAGCTCCTTATATCCTTCTGCTGTGTAGTATTCCATTGTGTAAACGTACCAGTTTTTTGATTCACTCATTTACTGATGGGCTCTTAAGCTGTTTCCAGCATTTGGCTATTGTAAATAATGCTACTATGAACATAGGGCTGCATAGGTGCTTTTTGAATTGTTTCAGGATTCTTAGGATATAATCCCAGCAGTGGAATAGCTGGGTCAAAAGGCATTTCCTTTTTTAATTCCTTGAGGAAATTCCATACTTTTTTCCCACAGAGGCTCACTGGTCTGCATTCCCACAAACAGTGTACAAGGGTTCCCTTTTCTCCACAACCTCTCCAGCACATGTTTCTAGAAATTTGTCCATTTCACCCTAGTTGTCTAGTTTCTTGGTGTATAGTTGTATTAATTTCTTACAATTCTTTGCATTTCTGTTGTATTTATTGTAACTTCTCCTTTTTTGTTTCTGGTTTTATTTATTTGAGTCCTCTCTCTTTTTTCTTATGAGTCTGGTTAAAGGCTTGTCAATTTTGCTTATCTTTTCAAAGAACCAACTCTTGGATTTATTGATCCTTTGAATTGTTCTATTAGTCTTTATGTCATTTAATTCAGCTCTGATCTTTGTTATTTTCTTCCTCCTACTCACTCTGGGCTTTGTTTGTTCTTGTTCCTGTAGTTCTTGTAGATGTAAGATTAGGTTGATTTATTTGAGATTTTTCTCACTTTTTTAGGTAGGCCTGTATTGCCATGAACTTCCCTCTCAGGCCCGCCTTTGTTGTGTCCCATAGGTTTTGAACTGTTTTGTGTTCATTTTCATTTGTTTCCAGATACTTTTTGATTTTTTTCCTTGATCTCATTGTTAACCCATTCATTATTTAATAGCATGTTATTCAGTCTCCATGTATTTAAATGTTTTTGAGTTTTTTCCTTGGGGTTTGTTTCTAGTTTGAAGTCATTGTGACCTGAGAAGATGCTTGATATGATTTCAATTTCTTGAATTTATTGATGCTTGTTTTGTGTCCTAGTATTTGGTCTATCTTTGAAAATGTTCCATGTGCATTTGAAAAGAATGTATATTTTGCTTCTTTAGAGTAGAACGTTCTGTATATGTCAATTAAGTCCATTTGTTCAGGAGTGCTGATTAATGCAAAATAACCTTGTTGATTCTTTGCTTCCAAGATCTGCCCATTGTTGACAATGGGGTGTTAAAATTCTCTACAATGAGCGTGTTGCTATTGACATCTTTCTTGAAGTCCTCCAAGATTTCCCTTATATATTTGGCTGCTCCTGTAATGAGTGTATATCTGTTTACAAGGGTTATATCTTCTTGATAGACTATTCCTTTAAGTATTATGTAGTGACCTTCTTTGACTCTTTTTATGGTCTTTGTTTTGAAGTCTATTTGTCCAATATAAGTATTGATATCCAGCATTTTTTTCATGTCTGTTTACTTGAAATATTTTTTTCCACCTGTCCACTTTAAGTCTGGGTAGATCTTTTGTCCGGAGGTGCATTTCTTGTAGGCAGCATATATGTGGGTCACATTTTCTTATCCATTAAGCTACCCTATATTTTTTTTTATTGGAACATTTCATCTACTTACATTTAAGGTTATTTATTGATAGGTACTTTTTTCCTATGTACCTGTGTTCTTCTTGTCTCTCTCCTTTTCTTCATATTCTTAAAGCATTCCCTTCAGCATCTCTTGCAATTCTGGTTTGGTAAAGGTGTATTACTTTAGCCTTTTTTTTTTTTTTTTTTTTTGGTCTGGGAAACTCCTTATTTTACCTTCCATTTTAAATGAGAGCCTTTCTAGGTAGACTAGTCTTGGTAGCAGGCCTTTGCTTTTTATTACTTGTAATATTTCTTGCCATTTCCTTCCATCTTATAGGGCTTCTGATGAGAAATCTGCTAATTATCTTATTGGAGCTCCTTTGTGTATTACTAGCTCTTTCTCCCATGCTGCCTTTAAGATTCTCTCTTTGTCTTTAAATTTTGCCACTTTAAGTATGATGTGTCTCAGAGTGGGCTTCTTTGGGTTCATCTTGATTGGGACCCTCTGTAATTCCTGGATTTGTGTGACTTTTTGCCTCATCAAGTTAGGGAAGTTTCCTGGTATTACTTTTTCAAACAGGTTTTCTATCCCCTGCTCCTTTTCTTCTTCTGCCATCCCTATGATATGACTCTCATTAAGTTTCATGTTTTCCTTCAGCAACCGTAACGCCTCTTCCTTCTTTTTGAGTGTTTTTTTTTTTAATTTTGTTGCCCTGTCTGGGAGTTTTTTTCTATATTGTCCTCCAGCTCACTGATTTGAGCTCTGCTTCATCTAGTCTACTTTTAATTCCTTCTAGTGTATTCTTCATTTCAGATATTGTATTCTTTATTTCCTCCACTTATTGGTAGCTTCTATGTCTTTTTCATGGTAATGTAGTTACCAGTAAGTTCCCTGTAGCTTCCACAGAGTTCCTTGTAGTTCTCACTGAGCTTCTTGAGCATCCTTATTATCATTATTTTTAACTCAATGTCTGATAGATTGTTTGCTTCAATTTCATTTAGCACTCTTTCTGGGGATTCCTTCTTTCCTTTCATTTTTTGCCTCCTCATTTTAGGTGACTCTTCTTGTTTGTTTCTGTATATTAGATTGATCTGCTTTATCTCCCTGTCTTCATGGCATGAACTTCTGTGGTAGGAGACCTGTAGGACTCAGTGATGCAGTCTCCTTGATCTCCTGAGTTGGATCCTCTTAGGATGCCATTTATGTGGGCCCCCTTGTTGTAATTGGGTTTTGGTTGTTTTGGGGTAATTCTTTGGTGGGTTCTTTCTACCTTTGGCTGACTATCTGAGAGTCACACTGCCCACCACATCTTAATGCTGTTGTTCTGGTGCTGCCAGAACAAAATAAAACAACCCAAGAAACAAAACTCATACTCACAGTAATAACCCCCACCCATGACCACACTATCAACAGCAAATAAGCAAATATTAATAAAGATGTAAAGAGATTAAGACTGTCATAAGAAAGGAAAACTGAATATAAGATGACTAACTGAAAGAAAAAATGATTTTGAAAGGGAAAAGAGATGAGAAATAATGAGTAAGGAATAGAAATAATGTGAAGAAAGAAAGAAAGTGTAATTTACATTGTAATTTTAAAAATGGGAGGAGGAAGGCAACATGGAGTAAGAAAAGGGAAGAGTATAGTATTATGTTTAAATAAGTTTTTTACAATAGTGAAAAAATTAGGAATGAAATTGGAGAAAAATTCACCACAGCAATATCAACAATAAATGAGCAAGGCTTAATACCAGTGGAATGAGAATAAGAAGGAAAAAGAGAACTAAAACAAATCTTATGAGATATCTAGAGAAAGGAAAAGTGATTTTGAGAGTATAGAGGGAGAAGAAATATTAGGAGTGAGGGATGAAAACCAGGCTAAAATATGGAAACAGTAAAATTTAAAATGACAAAAAAGAAACAGCAGGAGGAAGGCAAAATGGAGTGGGAAAGGGGAATGGTAACATTTGTGATTTGAAATACAGAAATAGTGAAGATCTAGGAATAAAACTGAAGAAAGACAACAAAAACCACCATATCAACCAATGAGTTAAGATTGATAAAGGTGAAGAGAGAATAAGGGTATTTTAAGAATGTGGAAAAGAATATGAGATGACTAATGACAAGAAAAATGGTTTTGAGAGGCTGGAGAGGGAAGAAATAGTAAGAGAGTGGAATAGAAACAAGTCAGAACCAGAGAATAAATAAATTTAAAACAAAAATAAGAAGAGGAAGGAAGAAGGTAAAATGAAGTAAGAGAAGGAGGGAACAAAATGAGATTTGAAATAATCTAAAATAAAAAAGCTAGTGAAATGATAGCCACAAATTTGAAGGAAAAGACATGAACGTTTAAAAGTTATGCAGGAGAGAAGATAACACAAAAAAATGAAGAAGACCGCAGTGGAATTCATCTCAGTAGAATCCAGTGTTTACCACTGTCTTCTCGTTCTGGCTCCACCCCTGTTACTCTGATGTATTCTAGTCAGGTCCTAGGCAGCCTGTTCAAGACTGCAAGTGATCCACAGTCTATGGCTGTCTCCCTCAGACTTGTCTGGTCACCACTGTTCTGCCCTGCAGGCACAATCAATCCAGGGTCCTGGAGTGGTTCATTCACTGACAAAGAGGACTGCCAGTACCTTCTCCACCTGTCTCCAGAGGGGGCCTCTGGTGCCTTCTGGAGTGTGGGAACCCTAGGTTACTCCCAGGGTGGAGCTGTTCAGTTTCAGGGAAGATGGTTGGAGTGTTTCCCTGCCCTCTCACCACACGACTTAGTCTGTCCCAGATTCTTTCCAATAATGTATGGTTTCTGGTGAATTAGCTGTCTGTTTTCTGTGAGGGGACAATTGGTGTAAAAAGGACAGCTCTTTCCTGCTTGGTGCAGACAGCAGCTCTGTCCAGGTGGCATAGGCTAGGCAGGGCCCTGAACCTCCCTTGTTGTACCTGTCTCTAATCTCTCTGCTCTGCTGGTTTTGGTAGATCAGGGCCAAAAACAGTGTAGCTTACAATGTCTGCTAGAAAGGGCCCTTTCAGAGCTTTTAGCTTTCCTCTTTGGGTATGCACCAAGCAGGGGACTCCTGAGCTTGGCCTCATTGATCTGCAGAGCCTATCATCCCACAGGTGGGGGTTGGGCATGCCTGCCTGTGAGGACTTGCCTGTTCGCAGCAAATCTCAGGTGTTCAGCTCCTGGGAGTCCAGTCCCCATATCGCAGCTCTCACTGGAGACCCGGGCCCAAACTTCCCACTCTGCACAGCACCCTTCTCACCAGCCATGCTGGGTTGCACCACACACTCCCTTTGGCATGATCCTATCCCTCTGAGTTCCTTGTTGGTATTGCTGCTGAGCACATGGCCCAATTGCACACAAGCACAGGATCCAATCTCGAGTCTTGCCTCAGCTCCTCTTTTAAAAGTTTCTGCCCTGGCTGGTGTAGCTCAGTGGATTGAGCGCAGGTGGTGAACCAAAGTGTCGCAGGTTTGATTCCCAGTCAGGGCACATGCCTGGGTTGCAGGCCACAGCCCCCAGCAACCGCACATTGATGTTTCTCTCTCTCTCTCTTTCTCCCTCCCTTCCCTCTCTAAAAATAAATAAATAAAATCTTAAAAAAAAAGTTTCTGTGTAGCTTCCTTCACTGTAGCAATGGTCCTTGGGGGCCTCTTCTCTGTGCTCCACCTCCCCAAAAAGCACAAAGTCTCTCTTGGTCAGGGCTGACCACAGCCTGCCAGAGCTTTTGACAGTTCTAGATAAAGTTTCTCTTTGAATTTCTCCCAGATGGTGCTGGAAAGTGTCCCACAGCAATATTATAACTCAGGGTGCTCTTGCAGCTCCCTCCAGTGATTCTCAGCCTCAGGTGGGCCTGGTCCCACTGTGCTGTTTCTGCAGCCAGCACCTCCCCAGCTGTCTCTGTCCTCCCCCAGAGCTTGCAGCTCCTGAGCTGAACTGCAACCTCCTGAGTCAGATTTTGTCCCCCTCACAGTTTCTGTGGCCCCCTTGGGTGAGGGAGGCAACAGCCCCTTCCCAGGTAAGTACCACAATCCCTGGATCCTGGCTTCTGGCTGTGGTGGGGTGCAGCCCTGCCAGAGCAGAAGGTACAGAGACATGTCTGGACACCAAGGTGTGCACACTCCAGAGGCTTCTTCTTGGGGAGGATATTTTAAATTCCTCAAAATGGTTCCTGCCCAAAATCTGCATGGACAGAAGTTCTGGTTTGGGCAGCAGCAGTGGCAGCTGCTCCACTAGAGGAGCCTAGGCCACCTGCTCCTGAGTGCCCGGCAGGTGGGCAGGCTCTTGCCCACTCACGCACATACCCTGCACACTCGTCTGCATACATACTCTCACATGGTCTCACTGTCAGCTGGATTTTTCAAGTTGATTGCTCTGTGGTTTAGCTGCAAGACCAGTCTGGGTCTGGGAGCAAGTGGACAGGCCTTCCAGCTACTCTGCAGCCATCTTGGATACCCTCCTCCCCTGTCACCTTCTTTTGAAAGGAGTGGATAAATTCTACCTAATTGGGCATTTTTTAATCATTTACTTTAAATAAAGATTTAATTTGAAGCAAACTCAAATTTGCAGAAAAAATGGTGCAGAAAAAGATGATTTTATCCTGAAGCATTTGAGAGTAAGTTGCCAAAATGCCCCACACCTCCAAATACTTCAGTGTGTAATTCCTAACAAGGACACCCTCCTATATTACCATACAATATTATAAAATTAATATTGGTAACTGCTACATCTATCTCCAGATTCCACAAGTTTTTCAATTTTCCCAATAATGTCTTTTATGGAAAAAGTATGTAGTCAAGAATCACAGATTTAGCTGTCATATCTCTGTAGATGCCTTCATTCTAGAAGAGTTCTTCAGTTTTTCTTTGATTTTCATAACCCTGACAATTTTAAAGGTTACAGAACAGGTTGTATAACATAGAGTATCCTTCAAGTTGAGTTTGTCTGATGTTTCTTCAGAATAAGAGTCACATCTTTCTTCTTTGGAAGCAACGTTACAGAAGCGATGCTGTATTCTCATTATATCTCTTGAGTGTCCTAAGGTTTTGATCTGTCTCATGGGTCACCATGTTAACTTTCATCACTTGATTTAGATGCATATGAGGGTCTGCACTGTAAGCTACTCTTTTTCCCTTTGTAATTAATAAATATTTGGTAAGAAGTTATCTTAAAACCATGTAATATAACATCCCTCAGCAAGATTTCAATTTACTTATTAATTCACTTATATCAGTGTATCCATTGCTTTTTATCTTCTTTGAGTAAATAAATTATTAGTATTCTGCAAAAGGCAATGCAATTCTTTTCCCTGGGGCTTTTTTTTTTGGCTGCAAGGCACATGTTCCATGAATGCTCAAGGAAAGCCAGAAGGACTGGGTAGATAGCGTCCCTGAAGGCAGTCCTCAACTGGTGAAGGATGGAAAGCTTGTTGGTGAATACCTGCCCCCAACCCCATCTTCCTTGCTGCTAAGGCTGGATAACTCTGAGTGTGTTCTACATTGTTTCTCAGACTTCCTCAGAGGGAATGAGGCACATTACCTGCACTAGTACACACAGGACAGGATAAATCAGTTATATTAAAACATTCCCTGACTCCTTACAGCAGGAGGACTTCAGGTCAACTTTGTTTAGTAAAACAAAGTGAGCACATGCCACCTGGTCAATTAGCTCATTAAAGTCAGAGTGTTATACAATTGCTCTCTTGTTCTTTGTATTTCCATACTATGCTATAGTCAGTCCCTGAGTCTGACCACGGCATCTGTTTCCCATCCTCCACACTGTAGTTCTCCCCGGAATTACCATTTTTACTTCATAAAAGTAAATGCATACAGTGTGTGGCATTTTTTGAAGAGAGGACTGAAAATAATAATAATGTACTTGTACTTGCTATTCTTAACCCCTCCTCAAAACCACTCAGTACAAACAACTTCTAGACCAGCTCTGTCTGGGAAGAGCAGATTTAGAAAGAAGGGAGACACTATAGACAGTACCACATACAAGAAAGAAAATATAACGTCTCAGTCTGATATATTGTGGGATGTCACAGGATGTTGACTCATTTTACAACTATAGTTCTTTCTGAGTGTTGAAAAAAACTAAATAGTCTTTTATACAATAAGTTCAGCTCAAAAAATCTCTCTTGACCCTGCACTGCTACTCTGCATTGCTACAGGACTAGATGTCGCCAAAGTTAATATCCGTATTGGACACTGTAATTATTTTTCCAAAAGAGTAGACCAAACAATTTCTCAAGTAGAGAAAAGTCTTTGTATACACAGTACTCTCCTGTGCAAGCAACAAGAATAGTTGGACAAATGAAAAGAATCAAGAAATATTGACGGCATTTAAAAAATAAACACATAGTTTCTCCCTAAAAAAATAATATATTTGCAAACAGCACAACTTGATAAATCTTGCTGGTCAGTGGATAGATCCAAACATCCCATTTCCTCTCCTAAGGGAACTTTGAGTTTTTATGAAGAAAAGTTCTGTAGTTATAAATAAATGTTCCAAACATCTCTATAATTATTTGTTACTTCTAAAGCATTATCTGGGTGGAAATTCATTTTATCTGATGTATACTTTACAACTAACCACTAGTAAGAAATTTAGTTTAAGAAAGGCACATTTTTCCTCACTTAAGAAAAATTGTAAAAACACCACCCACTTCTACAACACATGGAACATTTCCCTCAAGTTCTACCTCTCCATCAGAGCAATCAGAGGCTGACCCATTGGGTCACAGTCCAAATAAATGACTACTATACCCTTCATTTCTCCACAAAACCTCCAATGAAAGGAGTCTTTTTACTTAAAAAAATGTTTAAAGCCATCCACAAAGAAATTTATTTGAGGGAACTAATACCTAAATCTTTTCTGTCTTTCAGCTCTTCATTCTTGGGCTTAGGAAGATTCAGGGGTGTCCAACCGGTGGCCCGTGGGTTGCATGCATTCTAGGATGACTATGAATGCAGCCCAACACAAAATCATAAATTTACTTAAAACATTATGGGATTTTTTTGTGATTATATGTCACAATATATTTAATGTGTGGCCCCAGACAATGCTTCTTCTTCCAGTGTGGCCCAGAGCTGCCAAAAGTTTGGACACCCCTCATTGTACATAGTTCCAGGGTGGGAATCCTGGGAGAAAACTAAAGAGGGATTTTATGTTAGTTTGTTTTCATGGTCTTTCAATAGCCTGGACTTCTATAGTCTTTCATGCCAGGAGTTAAGAGTGTGAATCATTGGTTTTCTTGGACATTCTGGTCATGTCTAAACTGCCAGTTCTGATGATTTGGCTTTATGAAAACATTCTCTACCACCAATATATTTTTATAATATTAAAATTGTGTCAGATGATTAAATCACACTTTTTAAAGAAAAGAGAAATAGAAAAGTGAATTTTTAATAAAAGTGTTTGGTTTGGGGAAAATATTTCTGTGAACACAAAAGTTTTATATCCATAATGGAAAAAATGAGGTTAATATCATAAATATTAAAGTCACATTTTTATATTGGTTCATTTAGACCCTTAAAATAAGTTTTTGAAGATGAAGTGAATACCTGTTATTGATCTTTAGATCAATAATGATTGAAAAAGGGGCTTTTTAAAAAATATCATGCCCTCTAATTAGATTCTGCAACTTAAAAAACTTTAATTTCAATAAACATGAAAGTTGATAAACAGCAAAATATATAACAACTATTATGTGTAATTTGCTTCTTATTCATTATTTTCCTATTATTAAATATTCTTTGTGTCCAGGCTTGTGCTAAAATCTGAGGAAATATGAAAGAAGTATGAAAACATGGTTTAAACTTCAGTGGACTTGCTGTGTAATTGAGGTGAGGAATGGCTGCAAGACACAGTTCTGATTATGTTATTTCAAAAACATCCTATGATCCCTCTCTTAACTACCCAATGACATCATTACATCCTGCTCTAGTATTTAAGGGCCTCCTTCATGTTCCTTATCCCCACAACCCTTCTGGATATACTCCAAAGTCCAGTCAAGCCACAGCCTCTTGTTACTCCTCAACAGTGCCCTCACCAACCTCCGTGTGCCTGTGTTCCGGCGGCACCTCTCTACAGTGCCTGCTCTTTAATATTTCCTGTCAAAATCCTTTACCTCTTTGAACACAATCATTATTACTTCCTTATTCTCTTCTAGGCAGAAGTAGTTCTTCCCTTGTCTGAATTCTTTCAGCTCTGTTTCTCATGGTACTTTTTAAAATTTAATGCAGTACCTTAGATATTTGTGTGTATTTCTTATTTGCCTTTCTAAAATTACCTTAAGGCATTTCAAATAGCTTGTTTACTTCTGTATCTCCATATGCATGGCCTAACTCAGTGTCTAGTTTATAATGTGTCCTCAAACATCCAGTAGTTGAATAAATGAAATGAATGAGTACTTGAAACAATTAGGGAATGATTAATAATAATAATTGTGTGGCAATGGGTGTAGAGTATTAGGAGAGTGAAAGGAATTTGGAGGAGAGACTAAAAATAGCTTTAATGTAGGCTGGAATAGTCTAAGAAAGCCAAATGAATGATTTCAACATCATTTGGACTTTTAGGGATGATCATGTCAAATAATGGAACCAGAGTGGCTAAGAACAACCAGGACTAGGAGTTTGGCTAACAGATTAGAAGAGGAGATGGAATGAATTGAAGGTAAGGAGGTAAGTTTTAGGAATTACCTAATATAAGGCTGAGCAGAAAATATAGGCCACAAGATAATACGTTAATCCCAGAAATAAAACTCTGTTTCTAAAACAGGCTTTTATAGAGAAGTAACATGTTCAGGGGAAAAAGAATGAGTTTTGAGTTAAGAAGGCCTGTGTTTGATTTCACTTTTACTTTCTATTGTATCGGGCATGAGATTCTATTGTACAACCCTTCATTTTCTTATCAATAAAATGGGAGATCTAATTCCCACCCTCAATTGGATTGCTGTGGGTGTCAAGTAAGATGATATGTAAAAAGAGCTTGGCAGATAGAGAGCTCAGTAAGTGGCAGCTCTCATTATTATTTGCTACAGGCTCCAATTTGAATAACTGTTGGGTATGGTTGGCCCAAGGTCCATTTGTGGCCAGAGGGTTTCTGAAACTTGAAGCTTGTTCCTAATTATTTCAGAAGAAGCATTTCTTCTGAATTGAGCTGGAGATCCCAATAAAAGTGATGATGATAACAGAATCTACAGCAGCTAAAATTTATTGGGTGTTTATTATATGCAAGTGCCTCATAAAAATTACTGTGTTTACTCCCAATAAAAAAGCGTGTTATAAGACAACTGGACCTAATCTTTGGAGGGATTTAGCAGGATTCCTCTTGGAACAAAATGTGTCTGCATCTCAGGTACCCCAGTTACTGGGGCAGATAGTGGAAGCCAGGACAGGGAGGCCAGACACAGCAAAAAGGCATAAGATGTGGAGGCTTAACCTGAATTGCGATACAGTAGCTAAAAGGTTGATAGTGTCATATATGATCCAGGCAGGCCTCTGCACTAGAGACTCCAATCCAGCAAGCAGATGAGGGCATAGGGATTCCAGGCAGCAGGCACTACTTAAAACCAGACAGGTGGAGGCACTGGAATTCTTAGCAGAACCCTTATCTATAGTAGAACCCTTATCTGGAGAATATAGGAAGGAAGATAAGGAAGGAGTTTGGCAAGAGCTTAGCAGGTTATCAAGACCCCTTTTCGAAAATTAGGGCAAGAATGGCAACAGTTTTGCCTCTTGTACAATTTCTGAGCAAGCAAATTGTTACCGAAAGCCTTGTGTTTGAGACCAAGTATAGGCTCAGCAATACAGACCAGCATGATCGATTAGTGGTGTCTGCTGTGAGTGCTAGGGGAAGAAGAAGCAACAGACTGGTTGTCACTCTTGGGTTTAATAGCACAACCAGGGCAAACTTAAGGAAAAAGGAGAGGGACTATTATAAAGGGAGCATGCACAACTTTTAGGGGATACAGGGAAGATGAGAAGGTGATCTGTGGCCGGTCAATCTTGCTCAGAACTGAATGGAGAGAATGTGCTTATGGTATCTGTATACACCTCCTTGCCCCAGTCTGTTGCCTTCCTAGGAGCTGACTGGAGCCTTCTAACGGCCCAGCGGCTCATGTGCCCCCAAAATAAAGGCTTGGACTTAGATGCCCCATGTTTCCAATCTGCAATTTATAAAGACCTATGAGTTTCTCAGAAAAAAATTCGATATGAATTCTCAGGAAATACTGATGTTGAAAAATATGTATTGATAGGCAAAAAAAAGCTAAACACATTAATTTTTTATTATTTGCAAAACAAAATGTGGTAGTGCTAATGCTTTGATACACATCAAAAGAACAATTGCATTTTGTTTAAAATCCTCTTTTGAGAACTATATATCAATTTCTATTTATTTACTTATTTAAGTGAGAAAGAACACAAATGTCAGAGAAAGGAAGAAAACATTTCAAAAGTCCTTCAATATATATATACAGCAAATTATTCTTTTTTTAAAGTGAGAAACAGGGAGGTGGTTATTTGAACATTTTTTTCCCCTGAAACCACATTCCTGTGGCATTACTCAAATTAAATATTTCAGTCATTGAAAGTGGAAAGAGAAAATGACTACATTAAAACCTAACAGAAAATAAATCTGGGTCTTTTATTATATTTTTCTAGGTCTGTAACTTCCCAACCTGTTCTGTTTGTGAAAATATACAAATATAACTCTCTACAAGAAGAAACAGCTGCCAGTCTTACAAGACTTGTTTCTTAAAGTAGTCTTTGTTTTGAGGGACCAATAGTAAGGTGACTATATGTGGAAAGGTCTACTTGAAAACACTTGTTCTATTTGTGTGGTAACTTCTCAATTTGTGTCTTAACTCTAGAAGAGAGACAGAAGGTCACATACGAAACAGACTTCTAAAACATACTTCTTAGGGAAGAAAGTAATGTGAGAAAAGAAAGAAGTACAGTTAGAATTATTATAAAGCTTTCTTAATTGTGTCTTTTAACAATCTTTATAAAAATTTTATAATTTTTACCTGCTTTTTTATTTAACATAACAGAATTCCATCAACACACAAAGAGCAATAAGCATGATGTATTATATACAATGTAAACTTAAAAACAGGAGATAGCATAAAGATGTAAAAACAAAGCAATATTTCTTATCTTCATCTTTTGTTCATGCAAATGCATATATAAATAGAGTTCATTTTTTCCTGTTTCATTCATTTACTAATTCATTTAAAAAATATTTTTAGTGACTCCTCCTAAAGATATGTTCATCCAGAACCTGTGAATATGACCTTATTTAGAAAGAAGATCTTTGCAGATGAAGTTAAGGGTCTTGAGATGAGACCATCCTGGATTACTTGGGTGAGCCCTAAATCCAATAACAAGTGTTCTTATAAGGTACAGAACAGAAGTCACACACAGAGAGAAGAGGAGAGGACATGGGGAGATAGAAGCAGAGGTTGGAGTTACACAGACACAAACCAAGGAACTCCAGTAGCCCCCAGAAGCTGGAAGAAGCAAGCAAGGATTCTCCCCTAGTACCTTCAAAGGGATCACCTTGATTTCAGATGTCTGATCTCCAGAATGCTCACAAAATAAATTTCTGTTTATATCCAGTTTTGGTAATTTATTGGCAGTCCTAGGAATCTAACAAAGCATCTTTGAATCTCTTCTTTGTGCCAAGTGCATTGTTAGACCAGTACACATTGTGAATAAGACATCCTCTTGCCTTGGAGGGAATCATGGGAAACATTTAACAATGTGCAATTCCAAGTTTCTTTAGACCACAGGACAGTGGTCTGGGTCTCAGTTACTGAAAGCCTTCCATTATGCATGAGCACACTGTAGAGGCTCAGGTAACCTATGAAGTTCTAGGGAAGCTTCCCAGAGGAAACAGCAGTTTAGTTAGTCTTAAAAAATGGGTAAAATGTTCATGATGAAAGGTTGGAAAGCAGGCTACAGAGGATATATCAAGCTGAAGGAATCAAAAGTATAAAAGGCACAAGATGTGTAGAAGTAGAGAAGTTTCACCTTAGCATAGATGTATAGATATGGATGTGAAAAAAACCCACAGGCTGTGGCCTTTGACCAGTCTCACATCCTTAGCAAGTACAGCAAAGCCTCCTAGCTGATGATTATCTGTGTTCCTTACAATGTAGCCATACATTTTTTTCTTTTTTATAACTAGTTTTGTTAGTAACAGAATGGCATGACAACTGAGATAAATATCAAACTATTAATAGTATCGATTATAAACAAACGTCTATCACAAAACCACCAGGAAGTATGGCCCCTTGAGCTACTCCATCTTTGTCTCTTTGCTCTGTAACTCAGTACTTGCATTTTATACTATTTAAAAAGTACTTAGCGGAGAATAATCTGCTCAGAATTGCCAGGTGGTCTCTTCCACTCTGACCCAATCTTCCTATAAGTAAATTATCCTATAATAAATTCTGTTAAATTCTGTGGAATTGCCTGCTTTGTTTATTGGTCTTAAGATGCCTTCTCATTACAATGGCCATTACACATTTGCCCCATTAGCAGACAATGAGTCTATAAATGCACATGTTCCATCCAAATTGCAGAAATCATGTCTCCCTGCTGAGGAGTTATGGTACTCTGTGAAGGGTGACAGGATGTTCATGAAAGGTTAGGGTGCCAGGAGGCAGAGTGGGAAGATGATGGAGAATTATAATCAGTGAAAGAACATGAGCCATGTTTATTTGAGAAAAATAACTCAGGTGGGATTTTTATTTCAGTTATAAAATTATGTTTTATCCATAATTTCCTTCTTTCTCTTCCTCCACATATGTAAATAAAAGGTCCAAATCTTCCTTGCCTTGAGGGAAGTTTCAGGGTATGGCTTCCTGCCTCTTCTTTTCAAAAAACTAAATCCCTTCCTAGGATTGGGAGGGGTTGCTTCTTAGAAAATGAGAGCAAGAGACAGAGAGACAGAGAGAGGGAGAACAGTTTTAGGTTCACAACTCTATTTTGCTATGAAACTAAAACTGGTCTTAAAAATAAAGTATTAATGTTAATTTAAAAATATATATTAGTACTTTCTTGACAAATAATAATCTGTGATCTTACTTTCTATTCCAGTTAAAGGAAATCAATTTATTTTCCCTTTAAATAAAAAACCAAATGTAGGTCTTTCAATTCCCCCATTCTTGGGTAATTAAAGGTATAATAAAAATGTTTTGGGAAGTATTACATACATTCACCAGGCTTTTCAAAGTTAATGAGCCCATAGAGATTGCTGTATTTCTCATTGTGGAAAGTTAATGAGAAACTTTCATTGGAAGAACAGCTTTATTTATGTGAACAGATCATTTAGGAATTGAGTAATAAAGCTAGCATGGTTTTTAAGAGTTTGCTCTGGAGTTACTATCCTGGGTTCAATTCCTGGCTTTATCAATCATTAGATATGGATTCTTGGGCAAGTCTGTTAACACTTAAAATTTTATTTTCCTTATCTCTAAAATGGAGTTAATAGGAATGCTATAAGGCATTGATCTATTGGCAAGATTAAATGAGAAAATGCATGTAAAGCATATATTATAAGGCCGGGCCTAAGAAACTGCTCAATAAATTCATGTTTTTATGATTGGAGGGTATTGTCCAGTCACCAAATAACTTACGTCTTCCAGGACATTGAATCATTTACTGAGCAAAAAAGGAACTGAGTTTTGAATCTCCTGACTGCACGTTAGCCAGGTATTACAATTTTTCTCCCTCTATTAACAACTATGAAACTGGAAAAAAGTATTGAAGCAGTTCTTTTCAGGTTTTGGTCAGCAGACAGCTCAGTGCTCTGATAGTCTAGAGACATGAAGCACAGGTGAGTGTCACATTCACCTGGTTTGCTACTCAAGGGCAATGTCCAGTTTTGGCCCAGGGAATGAAGCCCAAACAGAAAGCAGTAGTCTTGCCAGCCATATGAAACAGAGATTGAAGTTTGGGACTATGAAAAAGCTGGAATTTGTGTCATGGTACCAGATATAAGGGAGCTTAGCAGAGAAAAAGCCACAGAAATATGCATCAGTATCCTCCTGAGTCTTTGACTAAACACCTATGCGTGCATACGGTACAACTGAAAGCCCTAATAAAAAGCAGCTGCTTTGGGACTGTGAGCTGAGTGGAAATACCAGAAAATGCATAGTTCTGGGAGACAATGGAATTTCAACAAACAGGGCTGAAGCCCCAGAAAAGTCATAATTTAAGAGTAAGATGACTCTAGCCCTAACATAAGGGATATTCAGTCTAGACCTACTCTAACAAAAATCTTAAACCCACGCATCAGAAGAAATATGGTGAGCTACCAGTAAATTAATTATCTGCCAGAATAATACCCAAGTCTTTATAGGAATACAAATCCTCAATATAGCCTTTCATTGTCCAGCATAAACATAAAAAATACCAGGCATATGAAGAATCAGAAAAATGAAAGGGAGGGGAGCAATAGAAATAGACGTTGAGATAATGACAGACATGTTGGAGTTGGCAGACAAAGACATCAAGGAGTTGTTATAAAAATGGTCAAAAATTTAAAGACAAAGATGAATATATGAATGAACAGATGAAGAATCTCTGGGCATAAAAGGAAACTGAAAGAAAGAGAGGAAAAGGCAAATGATTCACATGATCTGAAGAGCAACCAGAGTATATAGAAAGAGAGGAAAGCAAATTAAAAATGTAGACTAAAAATATCTAAATTCCGATTTTTCATACTTACATAAATTTATTATTGTTGGTTGATGAAAAGAATTCTTTTAAAAATACATGTAAAATATTATCTCAGAATATACTAAATGATTCCCCTCTTCCTGCCCTCAAATGCCTTTACTGGCCATGAATTTATTTTTTTATTTTTTGAGTTTTCATTGTAAACTTTATTTTTTGTTGTTGTTGTTCAAGTACAGTTGTCTCCATTTTCCTGCCACCATTTTCCCCCACCCCACCCACTCCCACCTCCCACCCTCAATCCTTCCCCCATTTGGCTTTGTCCATGGGTCCTTTATTCATGTTCCTTGATGACCTTTTATATATATAATCTTTATTATATTTTTCCATTATCATTTAGTTCCCTTTTACTCCCCTCCCCCCAGCAGTCACCTCACTGTTGTCCATGTCCATGAGTCCTTTTTCCTTTTTGCTCAATCCCTCCACCTCTTAACTTCCCCTCCCCACTCAGCTGCCATCTGTTCCCCATATATGAGTCTGTCTCTGTTTCACTTGTTAGTTCAGTTTGTTTGTTTGTTAGATTCCACATATGAGTGAAATCACATGGTACTTGTCTTTCTCTGACTGGCTTATTTCTCTTAGCGTTATATCCTCCAGGTCCATCCATACTGTTGCAAAGGGTAAAATTTTCTTCTTTTTTACAGCTGAGTAGAATTCCACTGTGTAAATGTCCCATAGTTGTTTTATCTACTCATCTACTGATGGACACTTGGGCTGCTTCCATATCTTGGCAATTGTAAATAACACTGCAAAAGTTTTGCTAAACTGAGCTCAACAGCACTTCAGATATTTGAAAAGAGCTTTAAGACAGGTAAATAAAAACTATGCAAACTGAAGCACAGAAAAAAGAAAAAAATGACAGAAAAAAATGAACAGATTTAATGGCCTGTGGAGTATTATACAGTCATCTAACATATGTGGACTAGAAGTCCCAGAAGAAGAGAGATTTTGTCAGGGAGAAAAAGTGTTAAAGGAAATAGTAGTCAAATAAACTCTCAAATTTAATGAAAAATAATACCCTATGGAGAACAACTAAGTTGTTCACCAAATAACTAAGGTCCCTGAGGACATCTATTAAATATTCTCAGCAAGAAATAAACACTTAAAAACTCAGTTTTGGAATTTCCAACCTTCCACTCTAGCTATAATGAAAGAATGAAATACAAATAAGATAAACACAAAGAAAACCATATCTAGGCATATCATAGTACAATTACTTTTAAACCAAATTAAAAAATAAAATTTTAAAAATTCAGAAGAAAATACATATTACATACAGGAAAATAATAATGGAAAAATGACTGCATTCCCATCAGAAGCTGTACAAGACAGAAAACAATGGAATGGCAGTTTTTAAATGCTAAATAGGAAATAAACTATGAATTTAGAATTTAAGTCAAGCAAAGAATTTCTTCAAAACTTAACTAATTAATATATTTTAGATAACAGAAGTAATGACCTGCACCACAAGAAGTGTTAAATAAACGTATTAGGGTTAAAGGGAAATCATACCATGTGGAAACTAAAATCTACATGAATGAATACATGTTCTTTATTCATAGATAATTTTCTACTTTCTTAATTTCTTTAAAAAGCAATGTCCTGTGGAATATATAACATATAGAAGTAAAATATATGAAAAATAGCACAAAGGAGAGAAGGCAAATGGAAGTTATCAATTCAAGTTATCAATTCAAGGCATACTATAATATATTCAGGGTGCATAATGTAACCACTAAAGGAACCACCACATAAATAAAAATGAGATAACAAGCCAAAAGACAAGATAAATATAAAGTACAAAAATAATTTAAAAGACAAAAAAAGAAAAAGAATAGATGAGGCAAATAGAAAAGAAACATGGTAGACTTAAACCTTGCCATATCAATAATTATGTTAAATGTAAAGGTTCTAAACAATCAATTAAAAAGCAGAGAAATAATATACAACTATATGCTGTTTCCAAACACTTCTCTTCAAATATAAAGACAACATAGGAAGGTTAAAAGCAAAAGGATGGAAAAAATATATATACACAATAAAACAGTAATCATAAGAAACCTGGAATAGCCTTATTAATTTCAGACAAGGTATACTATTTAAAATAGCATCAAAAATAATAAAATACTTCAAATACATTTATCTAAGAATATGAAAGATCTGTACACTGAAAACTATAAGACATTAAAAGAAGAAATTGAAAAAGAATAAAGTAAATGGAAAGATACATGCTCACGGATAGAAAAATAATAATATTGCCAAATGTTCACACTACCTAAAGCAATCTACAGATTCAAAGCAGTCTCTATGAAAATTCCAATGGCATTTTTTGCACTGAAATAGAGCAATCTTAATATTTGTGGGGAACCACAAAAGACCCCAAATATCCAAAGCAATCTTTGAAAGAAAAACAAAGCTGGAAGCATCACATTTTCTTATTTCAAACTATATTACAAAACTATAGTAATCAAAACAGTATGCATTGGCATTAAAGTAGATACAGATCTGTGGAACAGAGTAGAGAGTCCAGAAATAAATGCACACATATGTTAACTAATTTTTGACAAGGGTACGAAGAACGCACAATAGGAAAAGGATAACCTATTCAATAAATATTGGAAAAACTAGCTATCCACATGAGAAGAATAAATCTGAGCCTCTATTTTATACCATTCACAAAAATTAACTTGAAATGCATTAAAGGCTTTAATGTAAGACCTGAAACCATAAAACTCCTAGGAAAAAAACATAGGGGGTAAGCTCAACATTATTTTAGATATTTAATATTGTAATAATTACAACAATTTTATTATAAAATGTATATACATTAAATGGCTGTAAGAAACATTTTCTTAATAGATTAAAATCTAGAGTCATCTCTCATTAATGATCAGTGATCTTTTAAAAATATTTTTTTCAACATCTAGCACAGCATAGGTACCGTACTTAATAAAAAAATTGCTTCATGAATGCCTGACAGAGTCATTTTGTTTAGCATTTCAGTCAATTCAGGAGGTCCTCCACTAATTACATATGAAGCTTTATCAGCTTTAGATAATTTATTTGGCTGACTTAGGAAGAAAGTTAAACTTAATCTGGTTCTATATAACAGCTATAAAAATGTTTGAATCATGAGTCCCACTGCCCAAGCTTTCCCTTTTCAGTGTAATACACTCTACACCTCCAACTCACTTTCATGTGAGAGTTTTCAGATCTTTTCCATCAACTTTTCAGAATAGCATTTGGTTTTTCAATACCCCTCTTAAAAAGTAATTTTCATATTTTAACACAACATGCCAAGGTAGAATCCACAAGGAATACCCTCTACTTTTATGGAAATGTGTTCTAGTCATAAGTGCTAGGTACCTATAAAATGTATAAGTCAAAACAGCACACTTATATATGGTCACCTGTGGGGGAGCTTTGTCCACAGAGCCTCTCATCCACCACGGATGAGAATAAGTCTACCAAGACATGATCTGCTTGGGGAGGAAAGGTGGCCAATCTCTCAAAGGAGGAGGGTCAAGAGCCTTTTCCTCAATGGGCTTTTACTGGGTTCATTTACACAGGAATTCAGGTAAAGCTCATTAATCATTGCCAAGCAGTAAGGATCAAACAATAGATAACAAAGAACTCTGAGGGCCTATTTTGAGACAGAGCCAGATAGCTAAAGAGCTGCAAAACTTTAAGGAACAAACTTACTTCTTATTTGGACCCTTATCATTTAATTGAGGGCATTCTAAACAAAGCAGGTTTCACAGGATTTTACATATTCTTTCTTAGGCCTGATCGCCCTGGGAACCTGCCCTTTCCAGCACAGGGCTGCACCACCCTGTCATTGTTTCAGACTTAGGTAGAGCAAGGGAAGTAAGGCAGCCAAGAGATCAGGAGATTTCTTGAAGACAATGAGGACTCAGGCTTTGTCAAAGCTGAGGGGCAAGGGTCCATCACCCCCTTTTGCTGTAGCCCCCCAAAGTCCTTCCTTGGGGGCCTCCCACGTGATTGTGCCTGTCTTAGGTTGTTACCCCCTTGGTGAATCTTACCCATCATTGGCTAACCAACCAAGCATTGGGGGCCAGGCAGGGTGAAGTAAAAGGAGCAGAAGTGGTGCTCCTGCCAGGGAGATAAGCTTTTGTCTCCTTGGTGACTTACAGTCCAAGGTCGTTCCCTCAGCCTTAGCCTTGGCGGAGTTACAGCATCTGAAACTAGGCAGGGTGATTCCCAACAGTCACCCTCAACAAACTCCTAACAGTTTTAATATATTGGGTCTGCATTTATATTATGAAGTTTTTTAACTTGAGTGTAGAATTTCATTTGTAGACCTGATATAAATCTCCTTTATTATAATTCTTATTTTAATCTATCTTTTTAATCTATTTTTAATCTAAAAAACTTTTTTGTATCTTGATACCATTCTCCAAATGTATGAGAATGTCTTATTTCAAAGGTATTTATTTATTTATATTAAATGAATCAGGTGGCATTGGTTAATAAGATCGTATAAGTTTCAAGTGTATATTTCTCTGACCATGATTTGTATTTATTTAATATACTAGCTGTATAAAGCTTCATTTATTGCAATCTTGTATTTCTTTATAAATTCATTATTATTATTTTTAATATATTTTATTGATTATGTTATTACAGTTCTCCCATTTTTCCCCCTTTTATTCTCCTCTGACCTGTACACCCCCTCCCACCATCATTGCCTCCCCTTAGTTCATGTCCAAGGGTCATACATATAAGTTTTTTGGCTTCTCCATTTCCCACACTATTCTTAGTCTCCCCCTGTCTATTTTGTACCTACCATTTATGCTTCTTATTCCCTGTACCTTTTCCCCCATTCTCCCCACTGATAACCCTTCATATGATCTCTATTTCTGTGAATCTGTTCCTGTTCCAGTTGTTTGCTTAGTTTGTTTTTGTTTTTTCAGGTTTGGTTGTTGATAGATGTGAGTTTGTTGTCATTTTACTGTTTGTATTTTTTATCTTCTTTTTCTTAGATAAGTCACTGTAACATTTTACATAATAAGGGCTTGGTGATGATAAACTGCTTTAACTTGACCTTATCTGGGAAGCACTTTATCTGTCCTTCCATTCTAAATGATAGCTTTGCTGGACAAAGTAATCTTGGATGAAGGTCCTTGCCTTTCATAACTTGTAATATTTCTTCCCAACCATTTCTTTCCTATAAGATTTCTTTTGAGAAAGAAGCTGATAGTCTTATGGGAATTCCTTTGTAGGTAACTCTCTCCTTTTCTTTTGCTGCTTTAAGATTCTCTCCTTATTGTTCATCTTGGGTAATGTAATTATGGTGTGCTCTGGTGTGTGCTTCCTTGGGTCCAACTTTGGGACTCTCTGAGCTTCCTGAACTTCCTGGAACTCTATTTCCTTTGCCAGATTGGGGAAGTTCTCTTTCATTATGTTTTCAACTTCCTGGTCTTCCTCTTCTCTTTCTGGTACCCCTACGATTTAGATGTTGGAATATTTAAAGTTGCTCCGGAGGTTCCTAAGCCTCACCTCATATTTTTGAATTCTTGTTTCTTCATTCTGTTCTGGTCGAATATTTCTTTCTTTCTTCTGGTTGACTCTATTGATTTGAGTCCCAGTTTCTATCCTGTCACTGTTGGTTCCCCGTGCATTTTCCTTTAATTCATTTTTCATAGCCTTCACTCTTTCCTCTATTTTGTGACAATACTCAACCAATTCTGTGAGCATTCTGATTACCAGTGTTTTGAACTGTGAATCTGATAGGTTGGCTATCACTTTATGGCTTAGTTGTACTTTTTCTGAAGCTTTGATCTGTCCTTTCATTTGGGCCACTTTTTTGGTTCAGCTGCCAGTTATGAAGTAAGGGGTGTAGCCTTAGGTATTTGCCAGGGAAGGGCAACCCAGCTTGCTTTCCTGTGGTGCTGTATGTGGGGGAGGGATCCAAGAGGGAACAATGCCACTTGCTCAGCTCTCAGCCAGCTTTCAGTCACTTAATTCACTACCCACAAGTAAATTGGGTCCTTCTGGTGCTGATTCCTGGGTTGGTGGATCTGTGTACCCTGAGGGTCTCCAATAAACTCTCCTGCAAGGCTGGGAGTTTCTCCTGCTGCCTCAATACCTACAGGTTTTTTCAGTCAGAGGTTATGAGGCTCTGTTTCCCCATGTTGGAACTCTGTGTTATGAGGTCTGTGTCTCTGGTTGTTCCTCCCAGTTTATCCTCATGCAAATGTGGGACCACCTGTTCCACCAGCCACCATCTCGCCCACCCTGGTCAGCCAGCCACCGTCTTGACCTCTAGCCGCCACCTGGCCTCGAGTCATCTTTGGCCCAGCTACCCATCTCTGCCCATCCTACAGATATGGGTAAATGTTTCTCCTTTAACACCTTGGTTGTCAGGCTTCCATACAGTTCGATATTCCATCAGTTCTGGTTATTTTTTGCTTTTAAGTTTGTTGTTATCCTTCTTTTGGTTGTTCAGGGAGGCAAAATGTATCTACCTACACCTCCATCTTGGGTGGAAGTCTCTCTTTATAAATTCTCTATTGAAATATATATAGTCATTTTAATTCATTATTCTTTCATTCATTTAACAAGTGAATATTTGCTGATATTATCTGTTTCCAGATAACATTGATAAAAATAGAAAGAAAGGCTATCATACAGTTGATTTGGCAAATCTAGATATTAAATTTTATTGAAATGATTCATAAGAAGACTAAAAAAATAAATTTTGTATTTTCACTTCCCTTATTATAAAAAAATTAAAAGAAAATTTGTATTCATTTTTCTCCTAAGAATAATGATAATAAAAATAACATTTAAAACTTCACAAAAAGAGAAGGAAAACTTCTTGGCTAAAAACTATGAAATATATGGTATTTGTCTTTCACCACCTAGATTATTTCATTTAGCATAATACTCTCCAGCTCCATCCATGCTGTCAGGAAGGGTGAGCCAGGTGGTAAAAGACAAATGCCATATGATCTAACCATTAAGCGGAACCTGGTCAACAAAACACACAAGGGAACAAAATAGAACCAGAGACATGGAAATAAAGAACAAAGTGACGGTGACCAGAGAGGGAACACAGGGATAATGGGGGAAAGAAGGAAAAGGGTCAAGTCAAGGAACATGTATAAAGGACCCATGGACAAGGACAAAGGTCGGGGGAATCACAAAGGGGGGCAAGGATTGAACATGGGTGCAGGAGAGCAGGGCAGAGTAGAGTAATGGGGGAAATTGGAGACAACTATAATTGAATAACAATAAAAATAACTTTAAAAAACTATGAAACACTGATGAGAGACATTAAAGTTCTAAAAAATCAAAGATATATTTCTTGTTTATAGATTACAAAATGCAGATGTTGAGCAGATGCAAGATGCTGGTGTCAAATCTTCCCAAATTAATCTATAAACTCAATGTAACCCCAAACAAAGTCCCAGCTGATTCTAAACTATATATGGAAATAAAAATTATCTAGAATAGTTTACACTATCTTGTAATAGAAGAACAAAATTGTAGAACTTCTAATTGATTTCAAAACTCACTATCAAGAAAAAATAGTGTTAAAACATGAAAAGATAAGAAAATATAAGGTTTGTACCCATAATGTATATAACTTATATATTTTTTAATTTTATTTTAATCATTGTTCAAGTACAGTTTTCTGTCCTTTACTCCCATCCCAGCCCACCAACCCATAACCTCCCCACCTCCCTCCCATTTCCACACCCCCTAGTTTTTGTCCATGTGTCCTTTATATTTCTTCCTGTAAACCCTTCCCTTTTTCCCCTGAAATTCCCTCCCCTCTCCCTTCTGGTCACTGTCAGCCTGTTCTTTATTTCAGTGTCTTTGGTTATATTTTGCTTGTTTGTTTGTTTTGTTGTTTAGGATCCTGTTAAAGGTGAGATCACATGGTATTTGTCTTTCATCACCTGGCTTATTTCACTTAGCATAATCCTTTCCAGTTCCATCCATGCTGTCACAAAGGGTAGGAGATGCTTCTTTCTTTCTGCTGCATAGAATTCCATTGTGTAAATGTACCATAGTTTTTTGATCTATTCATTTACTGATGGGCACCTAGGTTACTTCCAACACTTGGCTATTGTAAATTGTGCTGCTATGAACATTGGGGTGCATAGGTTATTTTCAATTGGTGTTTCAGGGTTCTTAGGATATAGACCCAGCAGTGGAATTGCTGGGTCAAAAGGCAGATTCATTTTTAGTTTCCTGAGAAAACTCCATACTGTTTTCCATAGTGGCTGTACCAGTCTGCAATCCTACCAATAGTGCACTAGTGTTCCCTTTTCTCCACAACCTCTCTAACACTTGTTTATTGCTCAGTTTATGATAGCCATTCTGACTGGTGTGAAGTGGTATTTCACTGTGGTTTTAATTTGCATCTCTTTGATTGCTAGCAATATTGAGCATCTTTTCATGTGTCTCTGGATCCTCTGTGTGTTCTCCTTGAAGAAGTGTCTGTTCAAGTCCTTTGCCCATTTTTTAATTGGGTTTCTTGTCTTCTTAGGGTGGAGTCATGTAAGTTCTTTATATATTTTGGAATTTAAACCCTTGTCTCAGGTATCTCTAGCAAATATGTTTTCCCACATGGTTGGTTCTCTTTTTATTTTAATACTGCTTTCTTTAGCTGTGCAGAAGATTTTTATTTTGATGAGATCCCATTTGTTTATTCTTTCCTTTATGTACCTTGCTCTAGGGGACATATCAGTAAAAATGTTGCTGTGGGTAATATCTGAGATTTTCCTACCTATGTTCTCCTCTAGGACTTTAATGATGTCATGCTTTATATTTAAATCTTTTATCCACCTTGAATTTATTTTTGTGTATGGTGTAAGCTGGTGCTCAAGTTTCATTTTGCATGTAGATGTCCAGTTCTCCCAACACCATTTGTTGAAGGAGCTATTTTTACTCTATTTTATGTTGCTGCTCCCTTTGTCAAATATTGATTGACTGTAGAGACTTGGGTTTATTTCTGGGCTCTCTGTTCTGTTCCATTGGTCCATGGGCCTGTTTTTATTCCAGTACTAGGCTGTTTTGATTACAGTGGCCTTGTAATACAGTTTGGTATCAGGTATTGTGATCCCTCCTACTTTACTCTTCTTTCTCAAAATTGCAGCAGCTATTCGGGGTCGTTTATGGTTCCATATAAATTGTTAAAGTGCTTGTTTTATGTCTGTGAAATATGTCATTGGTACTTTAATACATATTGCATTGAATCTGTAAATTGCTTTGGGTAGTATGGACATTTTGATGATGTTAATTCTTCCAATCCATGAACACGGTGTATGTTTCCATTTGTTTGTGTCATCCTTAATTTCTTTCTTCAGTATTGTGTAGTTTTCTGAATAGAGGTCCTTTACCTCTTTGGTTAGGTTTATTCCTAGGTATTTTATTTTTCTTTTTGCTATATTGAATGGGATTTTTTTCCTGATTTCTGCTTCTGCTGTTTCATTGTTGGTGTACAAAAATGCCTTTGATTTCTGGATATTGACTTTGTATCCTGCTATTTTGCCAAATTCATTTATTAGGTCAAGCAGTTTTTTGGCCAAGTCTATAGGATTTTCTATGCACACTATCATGTCATCTGCAAACAGTGACAGTTTTGTTTTCTTTTTTCCAATTTGGATGCCTTTTATTTCCTTTTCTTGTCTGATCACTGTGGCTAGAACTTCCAGTATTATATTGAATAGAAGTGGTGAAAGTGGGCAACCTTGTCTTGTTCCTGATCTTAGTGGAAAAGATTTTAGTGTTTGCCCATTGAGTATGATGTTGGCTGTAGGTCTCTCATATATGGCCTTTATTATGTTTAGGAATGCTCCTTCTATTCCCAGTTTGCCGAGTGTTTTTATCATGAATGGGTGCTGTACCTTATCAAATGCTTTTTCTGCATCAATTGATATGATCATGTGATTTTTGTCTTTGCTTTTGTTTATGGGATGTATTACATTTACTGATTTGCAAATATTGTACCATCCTTGCATCCCTGGGATGAATCCCACTTGGTCATGGTGTATGATCTTTTTAATGTATTGTTGGATGTGGTTTGCCAATATTTTGTTGTGGATTTTAGCATCTATGTTCATCAGCAATGTTGGCCTGAAGTTTTCTTTCTTTGTTGTGTCTTTATCTGGTTTTTGGGTTAGGATGATGCTGGCTTCATAAAAAGAGTTTGGGAGTTTTCCATCATTTTGGATTTTTTGGAATAGTCTGTGAAGGATAGGGGTTAGCTCTTCCTTAAATGTTTTATAGAATTCTCCTGTGAAACCATCCAGTCCTGGGCTTTTGTGTGTTGAGAGTTTTTTGATTATTTCTTCAATTTCATCTGCTGTTATTGATATATATATATATTTGTTACAACAATAATGCAAGCAACCCAATAAAATTGAGTAAAGACTTAAACAGAGCATTGACAAAAGATGATATATGCTAATCAATATAGATAAAAAAGGTGCTCAACATTCAAAATGTTGTAAAATGCAAATTTAAATCACAATGAGAAACCGCTATGCACCCACTAGAATGGCATCACCAAATATTGGCAAGCATGTGGAACAATTATAACTCTCATGCATTGTTGGAGAGAGTGTAAAATGGTACACCCAAATGCTTTTTAGAGTATAGAGTATAGAGTTTCAAATGCTTTGAAACACTATCAACTTGTTGAGCACATGACTTAGCAATCCCACTCCTTGATGTCTACCCAAAGAAAGGAAACATATATCCAGTAATATGTTGGTAAATGTTTAGCCAGCAGTTCTAAAATAAATTAACTAATTAATAAAAAATTGAAATTTGCAAAAGTCCTGATTTGTAGCATTACTAATTTCTGTGGTATAAATACTCTTACTATGGCCAATTTTAAGCTACCAACATAATATCTCTGAACACAGAGTTAAGAAGAGATGCACACTATCAAACTGTAGTGAGCCAGTGAAAGCCAGCTCCAGCAAACTCATGTATGTGCCCCCAAATTATTTGTATTCATTGCTTCATTCATAAAAATAAAAATGGACACAACTCAAATATCAAACAACAGAAAAATGGATAAATACATAGTAGAATATCTACAAAATTGAATACTACTCAGCAATGAAAAGGAATATACTACTCCAACATATGCAAGAGTATAGATGAATTTCAAAAACACTATACTGGGTAAAAGAAGACATAAAAGAGTATGTGATTGATCCCATTCATATGAATCGTATATGATTCCTTGCATATGTTTCTAAAATAGGCAGAACCAGTGCTGATAGAAAGCAGAACAGCTGCTTCTTGCAATGGAGGTGGGTGGTTGACAATAGACTGGGTAGGAGCACAAGAGAGCTTTCTGGAGTAATGGAAATATGCTCTGTCTTAATAGTAGTGTGGGTTATATGTGTATACATATTTGTCAAATCTCATCAAACTGTTTGCTTAAGGTTTGTGCATTTACTCTGAAAAGAACACTTTAATAAAAATATTATTGCTCTTTAGTTTTGCATTTGTTATGCTGTTTCAACCAAGATTTTCATTAAAAGTTGTAAAAATATGTCCGGAATAATATGTGAAATATATGTAAAATTATGTAAAAAAAGGAGTAGCTTTGGATAGAATTTTAAAGTGGTAAGGCAGATGGAATATGTAAAATTTTTAACTGATTTAGGGCTTAATTATTTAAAAGAAGGGGGAAATGAAAAAAGGTTTGCGGTAGTTTTTAATAGCATACTTTTTTATGCTAAGTGTTTTTATTTTATGACTGGGTAAGATAATGTCAGTGTTTCAAGTTATGCCACAAATATTGCAGAGTTGGATGATAAAACAAAATTAAATTCACAAATTTCCCAATTTATCTATCCTTTTTCTAGATACTATTTGTTTACAGGTGTAAAATTAATCTTCATATTTATAAAATGGAAATAAAAAAGAAGTTCAGGCTCTCTTCATCTCTCTGAGACCCTTGGCTATATGAAAGATCCATTTACTCTCTAATCTTTCCACCTCATCAAAATGTATCAGGCAAGGTTAAAGGAAAACAGCATGGTTCTATACTTAGATGAGAGACTTAAAGAGGTACTTGCAATAAGCTATTATAAGCACTCTTTCAAGTGGTTTTGTTGGATTACAGAGGAAGATCTTGAAGTGTTTTCCAAAGACGAATCAAATTCAAAACATGTTTTTACCCCAACTAGTATATCTTGACTACCTTAAACATGAGTATTTTAAGAGCAATGTGAAACGTTTCAAGTTGTTTTATATTCATTTATGTTTGTCAAAGCATTACTTTCAAGTAATTACATATGCAAATATGCTTCTGAGCTTTCCCCTTAAGTAAGAAGTAAAAAGGTCAAATTGTAGTCAGACAATTTTTTAAAAGATTTTATATATTTATTTTTAGACAGAGGGGAGAGGAAGGAGAAAGAGAGGGAGAGAAACATCAATGTGAGGTTGCCTCTCATGCACACCTGCTGGGGACCTGGCCCACAACCTAGGCATGTGCCCTGACTGGGAATCAAACTTGCAGTCCTTTGGTTCACAGGCTGGTGCTCAATCCACTAAACAACACCAGCCAAGGCATGTTGTCAGACAATTTAATTCAGAGTTTTAACTTGATAAGTTTCAAATATCATTTGAAAATACATATTTCCCTAGAACTTTAGAATATATATTTCCTTTCCCCCACCTCTTCATTCTGTATTAGCCTTAAAGATTGATTTAATATATTAATATTGCAGATTTTTAACCAAGAAACATTAACAGACTTTGATGACAACACAGAAAGGTTTAGTAGTTTGAGAACTACTCAATCATGGCTAAAACATGATTCACATCATTTTTACATATATAATAAATGTTTAACATATCATGGACATTTTGCCTTAGCAAAATATTTGGGGCAGCCATATTCTCCATTCCCTTTTACCTGGATGAGTTGCCTATAATTGAGATAGTTTCTGCATCAGCCTTGCTTCCTTCCCATCTTGTTTTGACTACCGAAAGCCGAATCAAGATTTTAGATGGTAGAGGAGAGAGAGTTCAGGCTATTAATCTGCTCATTCCCTCTCTGTTTTACTGTGGTTTTGAGAGTGATTGCCAAAACCTGCTGGCCCACCATTGTCAGCCTCTGTAGGAGACCATTCTGCATGGCGTGAGCCCAGCTCCCACTCGGAGATGCACAGGACCCATGCCCACAGATAGGTTCTCCCTTGGGGAATCAGGCCTGCAATGTGCCTAGGCAGCTTTGAGTCTTGCTCTTGCTAAAGAACTCCCTCAACCTGAATTGAGCAAAGTAACTTCCTAAAGTCCATGCTAAACCTTCCAAGGATGAGTATAACCAGTTCAACCACTTTTGCCTTTTCATTTGCAAATATCCCTCTTCTGTGATATGATTAGTGGCATTGGCTCCTTTGTTTTCTGTAAAAGGTAACCACCTAAAGTGAACCCATGCATAGTAAATGAGGACCATTCATGTAATGTGCTGAGAAAACCAATAAAGGCCAATCATGGCAGAGGTTGTGGCTTTTGCTCCCCTTGAGAGCGAAGCCGCTCTCCCTTTTCCTCCACCAGACTTGGTAGTCAGTGTGAATATCTCGTTTTGCCCATAATGACATGGACACTGTAGGCTAATGCCTGCATCAAGCCTCTCTTTTCTGAGCTCAACCTTTTCCCAGGCTTAGCAATGCTATTCCCTTTTCTTGACCCTTCAGGTCTATGAGCTATAACAACTTCTCATTGTTGCAAAAACCTAACTCACCATTCCTTGTTGAATTTTACCCCTGCCCATACCTCTGTAAACAATCCTTTCATTAAATTGTTGTCAGTGTCACCTTTTTAATGGTGCCATGTTGGGAACCGCCCTGACTGGTATCAGAAGCTGAAACCCCTGGTAGGCTAAGGCTAAGGGAACGCCCTTGGAACCATAAGCCAGCAAGGTGACAAGGGCTTGTCTCCCTGGCAGGAATGCTGCTTCTGCTGCTGAACCCCAAAAAGCTTGGTCGGTTAGCCAAAGACGGGTAAGATTCCCCACGGGGGGAGCGACCTAAGGCAGGCACAATCACTTTGGGAGGCCCCCCCAAAAAAGGACTTGAGGGGCTGCTGCATAAGAGGGTGACGGACCCTCGCTCCTCAGCTCTGACATAGCCTGAGTTCTCATCTGGGAGAAAATCTCTTTATTGCCTCAGTTCCCGTGCTAAGCCTGAAACAATGACAGGGTGGTATAGCTCTGTGCTGAAAAGGGGCGGATTCCCTGGGTGATCAGGCCTAAGAAAGAACATGTAAATTACTGTGAAACCTTCTTTGTTTAAAATGCTCTCAGTTGAATGAGAGGGGTCCAAGGAGGAAGTTTGTTCCTCAAAGTCTTACAGCTCTTTGACCCCGACTCAATAGACCAGCAGAGTTCCTTGTTTTCTATGGTTCCTTACTTCCCCCTGATAAGTACTGTACTTTACCTGAATTATTATGCAAAATGAACCCAATAAAAGCATGTATGGACGGTAGATCAGGGCCCTCCCCACTAGGGGGGGTGGCCATTCTGTCCCTACTTCCCCACAGAAACTAGTCTGTCTCTGTGCATGTGTGTGTTTGTTTCTCACGTGTTTTTCGGCGAGCCATCCACAGCGTTCCGTGGTCACTGCTGACCGGTGACCCACGCGCAACAGTGCCATCTGTGTCTTCCTTGAATTCCAGCTGACAGTGATTGGTATACTGGCATGATCCCAGAAAATAGACCCTGAAAAAAGATTCTGGATTGGTCTCTGTGAGCTGCAGATAATCTTCTTAACATGAGGAACATGCCATAAGTAAGCTACAGCATGCAAAGGCATTAATTAACTCAAGTTACCACCAGTGGTTGCATGGGATAGAGCACAAGCAGAAAACAAGGCCTTGGAGAGCAAGTAGGTGGGCATTTACTAACATTGCTTCAGTGACAATGACTAATCTATGGGGGTGATACAGGTAATTCTGAGTGCCCCAGAGAGCATTAAAAAAAAAGGTAAAAAATTAGTCTTACCCATCCAAATAAGGTTTGGGGGAAGAATCAGAATGTCTCTATGCTATCCTTAAAGAAAATCCTTATCTATGTAGTGAGAAGAAAGACATGTCACCTATTCCACAAATCATAAAGTTGGACTTATACAGCATTGTTCTATTATTACATGTAGATGATATATGAGACCAGGTGCAAGCAATTACATAAAGAACAAATAAAACACATTAGCAGGTTGTTCAGCATCTCATGAGGCTCTGGTAACAAATTCTCTCCCTTGGGGCTTTCTGACCTACAATGACACTGTCACTAGTCCCTGGATACATCACCATCCTTTTGAAATCCCTAGCCCCGCCCACACTGCTACAGGTACTCTCCTGCTCTCATTCTTTTCAGTCAGACTATTTTGAGTGAGTGAGCTATCTACTTTCTGCCGGGATCCTGACTGATTTAGTGCACAACATCCATGCCCATATGTCAGTATGCATACACACACTCAATATTCCCGTTACCTACGATTATGCCAAAAGGAGAAAAGAAGCCTGAATGAGTCAAGAGAAATAGTATGTTGTATAAAGGAGGTGATTCTGAAGTAACATAATTTGAAATTTAATACCCAAAGTCATCATTTTTTGGCTAATAGGTAGAAGGGAAGGAAATTTCTTTCTGCTTTGAACCTCAATTTTTTAATTCATAATAAAATAATGCCTCATTAATTCATTGTGATTAAATTTAAAAATTTGTAATAACAAGTAAAGCACCTACAATACTGCATATACAATAAATGGTATCTCATTAGTTGGAAAGGTACAGTAGAGAATCCTTTACCTAGGTATCCAAACACTAAATTCATCCAAACTATGGATTTTTGTCAAAGCCTTTGATGTATGAGCATTCATTTTGAAATCACAACAGTCTCATAATAGAAGCACAAGTTCTTATGGTGCATCCCATGTGCTAGCAGTGAATTTCTACCAGAATGCAAAGGAGCACCCAGTGTTACAATCCACACTTGTCCTCGGAGCACAGTGGAAATCACAGTGGATCAGTTCAGGAACATCTTGGTAATCTGACTGGTACAGCATGATTTGTGAGAAAGTTTGTAAAGAACATGGTTGTTCTTTACATTTCTACCAAGTCATTTTATGATTATTCTTCTTGGAGGTAAACTATCAAAATTCTGGGAATATTTAATTGAGGAGAAGTTGTGTCCTTGACACTCTAGAGAAACAAATTTCTACCCCATGTGCTTTGGAATGCTTGGCTGCTGAGAAAATCTATATTCACCTTGCAGTGTGTAAGGGATTGTTTTTCCCCTATAAGGACCATGGAGGCTCAGTAAGGTAGTTGTACTTTTATTTACTTTAGTTTAGCCCTGTCTTATTACTATAAAAGGTTTTGAGTCAGCTTAGAAAAATACACAAATAAGAAAAAGCTAAATAGATGAGAAAATATGAGTGAAGAGGAAATAAGGATAGGAAAATAAAGCCAATGGAAAGGTTAATACATTTAAAAATACAAATCATAAATTAGTATGTACTTATTAAAGTTGAGTCTCAAGTATGTCTCTAAACTTTCTGGTAGCTGACAAGGCAATGAAACATTGTTGGTTACAGGGTTCACAGAGTGGTGGGGTTTTGAATAAATTGGTCTCCTAAAAGATACAGCATTTGCTAGTAATAAAACAGAGCAATTTCTCTATGGATCATCATAAAGGGGACTACAGGAGACTATGTCCTTCACAACATTCTCCACGATAAATATAATAGTATAATCTCGATGGACTGTTTCATGTAACTTTCCTAAACGTACTCAGTAAAAGTTATTCTATGAAGATCCAACTATGTAGTGAAAGTCCATAGGATATGTATGGTTTTGTTTGGGAGGAGGATAAAGTAAAACATCTAGAAAAAATTAATGAACTACACATCCAATATTAAGAATAAGCAGAGAATTCAACTTGATTTTTTTAATCTAATCTAAGAACTTGGAGGGTAGAGATTTGAGTTTGCTGAACTAAAGACAGATCCATATGCATTGATCATCAGTTAAATGGTGGGGGAGAGGTGTGCACACATTTAAGAAACTTAAGAGCCCAACTAACACACATGGCTGACCAACTGACCACGCTACCTTTATGAGAGGTAGACAGAGGAATTACAAGAACTGTGATTTACCATATTAAATCTTGTAATGAAATAATTGCTACAGATATTCTTTTGCTGTTTTCCATTAATTTCCAATTTACACCCTTTAAGAAGGCTTTTGAGTGGAGGTTGAACTGGCACAATAGTTTTCCAAATTATGCAGTATTTCCTTCTTTCTTTACTCTGAGATTAATTAATTGTCTATTATAGGTGAAGCACTGTGTTAGGTAGTGGGAATACAAAGATGAGGGAGACATAATTATTGTTCTAAAAACCTAGAAGGATAGACATTATATAAATGGAAGTTTCCAGTGAGTCTACAGTATGATAGAAGTAAACCAATAGAGCATTTAGCTTTACTTGAAAAATAAATTTAGGGAAAGTTTCATAGATGGGAGATGACTAAAATGAATTTTAAAACCTAAGGGGAGAATTTACTAAGTGAAGAGGAGGAGAAAGTGAAGGCAGGGGCTTTGTAGTCTATGTAAATTAAGTTATTCAAAGATGTTAGGTAAGAAAAGAGCGCCTTCTGGCTTGGCTTTTATTTATTTTTATATTTTAATTGTTGTTCAAGTACAGTTTTCTGTCTTATACTCCCATCCCAGCCCACCTCTCACCCTCCCCACCTCCCTCCCATTTCCACCCTCACCCCCTAGTTTTTGTCTATGTGTCCTTTATACTTGTCCCTGTAAATCCTTCCCCTTTTCCCCTGAAATTCCCAACCTCTCCTCTCTGGTCACTGTCAGCCTGTTCTCTATTTCAGTGTCTTTGGTTATATTTTGCTTGTTTGTTTGTTTTGTTGTTTAGGATCCTGTTAAAGGTGAGATCACATGGTATTTGTCTTTTACCACCTGGCTTATTTCACTTAGCATAATGCTTTCCAGTTCCATCCATGCTGTCACAAAGGGTAGGAGATCCTTCTTTCTTTCTGCTGCATAGAATTCCATTGTGTAAATGTACCATAGTTTTTTGATCTATTCATTTACTGATGGGCACCTAGGTTACTTCCAACACTTGGCTATTGTAAATTGTGCTGCTATGAACATTGGGGTGCATAGGTTCTTTTTGATTGGTATTTCAGGGTTCTTAGGATATAGACCCGGCAGTGGAATTGCTGGGTAAAAGGCAGATTCATTTTTAGTTTTCTGAGAAAACTCCATACTGTTTTCCATAGTGGCTGTACCAGTGTACAATCCCACCAACAGTGCACTAGTGTTCCCTTTTCTCCACAACCTCTCCAACACTTATTTATTTCTTTGTTTATGATGGCCATTCTGACCAGTGTTAAGTGGTATCTCATTGTGGTTTTAATTTGCATCTCTCTGATAGCCAGCAATACTGAGCAGCTTTTCATGTGTCTCTGAACCCTCTGTATGTTTTAGAAGGACCACTCTGGCAGCAGCTCAGAGGACAGCACACTAGTTACACCATTGCATAGTTTGAGCATTTTCACAATGATGGTGTGACATACTACATAAAATTTAGCATGCAAGCCCTGGCTGGCGTAGCTCAGTGGATTGAGCGCAGGCAGCAAGCCAAAGTGTCGCAGGTTCAGTTCCCAGTCAGGGAACATGCCTGGGTTGCAGGCCATGACCCCCAGCAACCACACATTGATGTTTCTCTCTCTCTCTCTTTCTCCCTCCCTTCCTCTCTAAAAAGTAAATAAATAAAATCTTTAAAAAAATTTAGCATGCACAGCTGGTGTGACTGTGTGACCAATTAAATTTGATAGGGAGTGGCAAAACAAAATGCAGTTGAATATAATCTTCAGGTTTCCAGCTTGGTCAACTGTGTGAATGATGCTGCTTTTCACAAAGACAAGAGAAAATGAGGAAGAGCTGGTCTCAGTCATTGAGTTCAGATTGGGTTCATGAAGGATAAGGCGGTTGTGAAAGATTCAGGAAACAGTGCCTTGTAGGACATTAGAAAGATAGCAGGTCTGAAGAGATCTAATGGTAGTTGAAACATAGGTATGTGGCTAAGTCTGTGAAGAGAGAGTGTATAGAAGAATCAAAGACAACATCAGAACACACCTGTATTTAAAAGCCCATGAAAGAACACAGCAAGGACTAGCCAGACAGGAAGAAAACCAGTACTAGAGATGGGGAATATCATAAGAGAAGGAGAGGTCTGTCATTTTTAATGTTAAGTAGTAAAATTAAAAATGTAATGGGCAATCGGCTTTGTAAATTAGGTTTTTGGTAGTAACGTTAAATGATGTGCATTTAAAATACACTTAGTGAACACTGTACCTGCTCTGAGGCATTCTCATCATGAAGCTTACACTCTCAGTAATAAACAATAAATGTGTTAACCAAATAAAATGCAAATTTGGTATATCCTATAAGATTAAAGTGTTATGAAAAAATAAATAGGGCAAAAAAGTAGGGATGGCAACAGAAGGCGTGAAGGAGGGTGGTCTGGGTAGGTCTCATTGACAGGTGACATTTAAGCAAACACTTAAAAGAGATGAGGGTGTGAGCCATAAGTATATCTTGGAAGAGCATTTCAGACCATGGAAATAGCTCATGGAAAAGTTCTTAACATGCCTGGGTATTTAACAAATAGTAAGGAAGCCAGAATGGCTGGTGTGGTGCAGCAAGGAAAAAGCAACAGGATATGAGTTTAAAGGTTCCAGGTCATCTAAGACTTTGTGTGTTATTGTAAAGACTCTGACTTCTACTTATGCAAAATGGCAAGCCATTGGAGGATTTTGAGCAGAGGAATGACATGAGCTGATTCTTGTTTTAAGGGTTTATCAAACAACAATAAAATAATTTAAATTTAAAAAAGAAAACACAAAATTAATGAAATTTTAAAAAGAAAGGGTTTACTCTGGCATATAGGCTTTGGGGAGGAGGTGATGGGCGCAAAGGTAGAAAGAAGATGTCAGTCAGTGAAAGATGCTGGTGATCAGAGCAGGTGACAAAGGTGGTGAAGAGTGATGGCTTCTAGACATTTTCTCAAGATGCCAGAAGGATTTTCCAATGCATCAGAAGAGGAAGTGAGAGAAAAAGAGGAGCCATTGTTCTTGGCCTGAGGGACTGGAGCAATGGATATGCCATCACTTGCATTGGGGAGAATGTGGGTAGAACAAGTAAGAGGGGCAGAAACATTAATAGACAAGCTATTAAATATTCTAGTGGAGATGGTGACTAAGCAGTTGGGCACATAAATATAGATCCAGAGTTGAGATATGGACTATAGCTGTAACATAAAAAACTGCACTCATGAGCAAAGAGGAAAAAGGATTCACTGACATGGACAATAATGTGGTGATTGCAGGGAGAAGGGGGTATAAGAAGGTTAAATGGTAAAGGGAAAAACACAATAAAAAATTAAAAACAAAACAAAACAACAACAAAAACAACCTGCAGTCAAATTCATGGTATTTAAAGTCATAAGACAGGGAGAGCTCACAAAGGAAGTGAGTGCGGATGTGGAAGAGAAGAGGACTAAGGACCAAGCCATGAGGACCTCCAAAGACAGGGATAGGGGGAAGAAGGGAAACCAACTAAAGCACCTGGAGAAATGGTCAATAAGGGGAAAAACCAAGTGTGATATTCTTAAATGAAGTAAAGAAAATGTATCACAAAGAGATAGCAAGTAACCCTGTCAAATGTTGCCATTAAGTGGAGCAGGCTGAGGAATAAGAGTTGGCCACAGAATCTAATGATGTCATTCAGTAAAGTATGAGAGGCAATCCCTGTTCAGGTGAGTTTAAGAAAGAAATTTGAAATTGTGTTTTGTTGCAAAGAGAAGCAAAGAAATAATTATTTGGCAGAGTAAGTAGGGGCAAGAGAAGTAATTTTTGTATTTCTGTTAAAGATGGGAGATGGGTACAGATCTGATTGCAGTGAGAAGAGCATTTGAAATTTTAAAAAATAGAGGCAAAGAAAATCAATGATTGCTTCAGAAAGCGTGGTCAAAAGGGATAGTGTGAAAGAAGGTGCTAGCCAAAGGATTGCTCAGGTCAGAGGAAATGTTAGCTTCCTGTCTTTTAAAGGTAGTGTTAGAATTTTGAACATGTGCCCATGCCCAAAAGGACCTTAGATGATCAGGAAAACATGTTGACATGTGGTTCCTGAGAAGGCAGAAAGGTATAAGGCACAGGTGGACAGCGCAGCCTTGGACAAATTGCGTGTAGCCCTTGAATCAGATGGTTGACAGTGATGATACAGATGGAGGTAGATGAGATGTGGAGAATTGAATGATGAGGGAGATTTTGCTGGCTGGTTCCTTCCTTCCTTCCTTCCTTCCTTCCTTCTTCCTTCCTTCCTTCCTTCCTTCCATTTTATGTATTATTTAGAGTGAGAAAGAGAGGGAGAAAAACATTGATGTGTGAGAGATACATCCATAGGTTGCCTCTCACACATTGCCTGGGGACCTGACCCACAACCCAGGCATGTGCCCTGACTGGGAATTGAACCAGTGACCTTCTGATTTGCAGGCCAGCACTCAATCCACTGAGCCACATCATGCCAGGGCTGATTTCTATTTTCTTTGCAGAGTAGAATAAAGTCATCTCCTAAAGGTAAGGAGAGGGAGAACAGAGAGGTAGGAGGGAAATAGAGACATAAAATTTGGAGTGGTTGTTATATGCCCTCTACTGCCTGCTGAACATAATTTGCTTGCTTGCTTTTCTCTACCTAAGCACATAAACATACACACATACCAACAAAAAATATAAAGATGAAAATAGGTAAAATATACCTAAACACAGTTTCTCAAATATCTCATTAGAATTGCAGCCTTTAAAATTTTTTTTTTTCAGTTTTATGTAGTATATGCTACAGGTTGGGCAAAATTCTAAGATGGCCCCAAATGATCTTTACCTTCAGATAATCATGGCCTTGACTAATCCCCTCCCCTTAAGTTTGAGCTGGATCAAGTAGCTGGCTTTCAACAAACAATACAGCAAGTGGTGGGATATCACTTCTGAGCTTAGGTTATAGAAGGCTGTGACTTCCATCTTGCTCACTCTTGCTTGCTTGCTTGCTTTCTCTGAAGGAAACCTGCTGCCATGTTGTAAGCTGCCCTGTGGAGAAGCCGCATGACAAGCCAACAGCCAGTGAAGGGTTGAGGCCTTCAGTGGAACAACCTTTGAGGCACTGAATCCTACCAACATGCATAAGAGTGAGGTTGGAAGCAAATCCTTCCCCAGGTAAGACTTGAGAGGAATGCAGCACTCCTATACTGTAGCCTGTGAGAGCCACTAAGGCAGTGAACCCAGGCAAGATAAGCCAAGGTTCCGGACCTATGAAAACTGTTAGATAATAACTATTTTTAGTATAAATCACTATATGGGAGGGGGATAATTTGTAATTCAGCAATAGTTAACTAGTACACTCAGACATTTAAAATTTCTGCTTTTCAAATCTACAGGCCCCTTCAAATAATGAAAAATTACTCTCATCCCTAAGTATTTGCTGTGGGAACAACAAAATAAATACACTGTATAGGATAGGCAAGGACAGGGTCGAAAGTGGAAGAGAAGTTTAAAGGAAACATGGGGGAATAGGTGGAGGTATGAGGCAGTAATTTCATCAGCATAGAATATAAGATAACCCACTGGAACCAAAGAGGGAAGGAGAAAAATAAAGGATTTTGAACAAAAGGAATGTGCACATTATAGGAGAATGTTCTGCGTGGTGTGGGCCCAGCTCCTGGTGAAAAGCCAGGTCCAATGCACAGGACCCACACCCACAGATAGGTTCTCCCGTGGGAAATCAGCCCTGCAAGGTACCTAGGCCACTTTGAGACTTGCTTTTGCTAAAGCTCCCTCACCCTGAACTGAGGCAGCAAGTGCTTACGATAACTGCCTAAAGTCTGAGCTAAACCTCCCCAATATGAAGCGTGACCAGTTCAACCACTTTTGCCCTTGGTCTGCAACATCCTTCTCTTTGAAGTAATTAGCATCATTCTTCCTTTGTTTTCTGTAAAAGGTAATCACCTAAAGCAAACCTGTGTATAGCAAATGAGGACCCTTCTCAATGTAATGTGCCCAGAAAAGCAATAAAAGCTTGTCAAGGCAAGGGTCGGGCACTATCCCCTTGAGAGAGTGGCCATGCTGTCCCTTTTCCTCCACAGGACTCAGTAGTCTGTGTGAATTTGTCTTGTCTCATCCATAAGTCTCATCTATAATGCTGTAGACCTCATGAGCCAGGGTCTACATCAATACATGATGTAAACAAACCCTCCTCAATTTGCTGGGGACTAAAATGCTGATTAAAATCCTTGCCAGATATCAGCCGGGATTCCATAATGCACACACTGTTTGATTTTGCAGACTATGAAACAGGAAATTATGATGTACAGGCAAGTCAATTGTTTGTGATAGCTCAGTGCCTTCCTAGGGGAATAAAGCACTGAATTAAGCTCTTTAGGTTTAATACTTTCTCTGTTAAACCAGTGCAACAGCAACAGCATCACCAATTTTTGATCTTTAGGATAATATATAAAAAGTCTAGTATATGTACACATTCTATTTATTATCCTTTTCTATTTCTTATTGATTGTCTGATCTGAGTAATACAGGTAATATTTCTTAAATATATTAAAATTAGCTAATACAGAAATCCAGAGAAACTAAGTAACTAGTACAGTGGAGCCCAGTTCGACTTGAATCAAGAACTCCTTGATTTAGTCCTCTATGCTGCCAAGGAAAAAGTCAGAATATTGGCACTGGAATCCTGACTTCACTATATTTTTCTATACTTAAGGGACCTGACTAGTCTCTAGTTTGAGTATTACCATATTTTGCTGTGTATAATGTGCACCCATGTTTTTGGACCAAACTTTCAGAAAAAAGTCTTCCATTTTAATTTTTAAACTCAATTTTTTATTTACTTATATTTAGAAACAAAACAATTATTGTACTCCACAGTATTATTTGGCATATGGATACTGTTATTGTTTTCTAGAGTTATACATTTAACAAACAAGCATAAGTAAAAGAATTAAAAACATTCATATAGATATGAAATTAATACTACCCATGAATAATGCACATCTTTATTTTTCCCTCAAGAATTTGGACAAAAACATGCATATTATACACAGCAAAATATGGTAACTATGTTTATGATTCAGGTTACAGTTTGTGACATTAGTCAGAGGGAATATTGCAGGTCAGAGACAGAACTAATGCTCCTGGAAAGAACACTGCCTCTTTTAGGTTCTTGTTAAGATTGTGAGATTCTCTGTGTTGCTTCTGCCAGAAGAAGGAGGCCAGTTCAGAACTGGTTCTACAATAATTAAGATGCAAAATTTAAAGTAATTTACTGAGTTATTAATATGAGCATAAAAATTAAATTAGAGTCCTTCTTGACATATTTAATCTGCAACAAAGATTATAGTGGACTTTCCATGATGGTTCAAGTCATCGTACTCATCACTTTTCCCCATATCTCCAACTGTTCTATTTTCTTGTTTTGATGTGTCATATTTTAAGGGTTTTTATGCTTTCTTTCACCTTTTGTCTAAACATTCTCCATACGCTACAAGTTACTTCCCCCAAGCCTCCCCTATCTATGACCCCTTTTCATTACTTCCTTAACATTACTGTGGCCCAGCACACCACTGCCTATGTCGGGCCTTACTGTGGACTGGATGCATCATCAGGTCTGTGCAGCCGCCTTAGCCCCTGGCCCCACCCCCAACTTCCAGAGACTGACTGGCTCTCCTGTCTACACGGATAGGGCACATCCATTTAGTACAACTTGATCCTATTCCACCAGGCACAGGAGACGGTCCAAACTAAGCCAGTTAAACCTTTCCCTAGGACTGACCAAAAAAAAAAAAAAGCTAGTTTCTGTGATGGAAAAAAACGTAGGGTTAGGCCATGCTTCTCTCATGTTTACCAAAGAAAGTAAGAACACTGCCCTCAAAGAGGGGGAGGGAATCAAATCTCCACAGGTGGAGAAGAGACAAGTTGGAGGCAGAGGTTGGACATGGCCATCTTCTTCAGTTACATGATTCTGTTCAGTAGGCCTTCCACACTCCAATTCTTTGGTTTCCTTATAATGATTGTTTTCTAAATTTCTTCCATAATTTAAATAGTCCTAACTAAAAACACTGTGGGAATTCTCCTCATTGTTCTCTCTGCTTCCTATCCCTCCCTATCCCTTCCTATTCTTATCCATCCTGCAGGCCACTGACATACAGGTATGTTTTCAGATTAAGGAATTAAGATTTTTTTCAATAATCAAAAGGAACCAGTGTGAATGTGCAGTTGCCAGGAGAGGTGACATGGGGGGAAGTTAAGTTTTTCATAAGTAAAGTTAACTGCAGTGCAAGAAATAGTTCAAAAAGTTATTAGTGGCGAGCAAGCAACTACATCTCTCTGATGCAGGAGCCCACATTTCTGGCTGAGGTTGACCATCCACCCGTGCTTTGAGTTCCAGACTCTTCTGGCCTCTCAGGGACCACAAGAGCGAGCAACATTGCCACCTTCTGGGCATTAGAGAACTTACAGAACTGAATTTTCTGTTCAAATATTCTCAAACTTCAGGGTTTGAAGCCAGCTTTAAAAATCCTGTTTTTTTCTTTAGCCACTTAGAAGCTTCTTAATTGGATGTAGTCGCATTTATTTTTTCCCTTTATTTCCCATGCCCTAGGAGATACATCAGCAAAATGAAGAGGGGGCCAACTGTGTGGGAGAACATATTTGCCAATGATACATTGAACAAGGGTTTGATCTCCAAAATATATGAAGAGCTCATATGACTCAACACCAGGAAGACAAAAAATTGAATTAAAAATGAGCAAAGTACATGAAAAGACACTTCTCCAAGGACATACAGAAGGCCCTTAGGCATATGAAAAGATGCATAACATCACTAGCCATCAGAGAGATGCAAATTAAAACCACATTGAGATATCACGTTACACCAGTCAGAATGACCACCATTAATAAATCAACAAACAAAAAGTGCTGGCCAGGATGTAGAGAAAAATGAACCTTAGTGCACTGTTGGTAGGAATGCAGACTGGTGCAGCTATTATGGAAAACAATATGGGGTTTCCTCAAAAAACTAAAAATGAAACTGCCTTCTGACCCAGCAATTCCAACTGCTGGGATTATACCCTAAGAATCCTGAAACACCAATCCAAAAGAATTTATGCACCCCAGTGTTCATAGCAGCACTACTTACAATAGCCAAGAGCTGGAAATAGCCTAAGTGCCCATCAGTAGATGAGTGGATCAAAAAACTGTGATACATCATACAATGTAATACTATGCAGCAGAAGAAAGGAATTCCAACCATTTGCAACAGCATGAATGGAACTGGAGAACATTACGCTAAGTAAGCCAGTCCATGAAAGAAAAATACCATGTGATCTCACTTATAAGAGGAATCCAATGAACAAAACAAATTAACAAGCAAAATGGAAGACTTTTTGCAGCCAGAGGGTAGAGGGGAATAATGGTGGAAAGAAGGGGAAGGGACTAGTCAAATAGCATTTATGAATGACCTGCGGACATGGACAATGGTGTGGGGATTGACTGTGGGAGCAGGAAGTGGACTGGGTAGGGGAGGGCAGAGGGGGAAAAAATTGGTCAACTGTAATAGAATAACAATAATAGTAATTAAAAGAATCTTTTTTTAAAAGAAATGTAAATAAATTATAATTTTGTTTAATGATGATTCTTATCTTTCAGGCCATAATACCATTGCTGAATTATAACTCTGGAAATGCTGCAATGGTAGAAATTGATGTTCTACTTCAGTTATTTACATTTTTACTCTAGTCAGTGCCATTAATTACCAACATTAAATCAAGCAATTATAAACGAGTTAAATGTGCTTTACAATAGAGGAAGTTAAAAAGACACATTTGATTCTCCATTCAGACTTGTTGGAAAATGCACTTAGTTAAATTAAAAGGCATCTTGTCAGAAGTAAAGATTTTTCATTGCTGCTCTTAATAGTGGATGGTCTTCTCTTGAGTAAATTTAGAGTGGATAATCTAAGATTTATAACTAGTAAAAAAGTATTTGCATAAAGTTGCTATGGCTTCATCTTAAATAATAAAAGAAAAAAGACAGGTGTACAAGTAATTAAGTAATTTATGATCACTTTAAAACTATAAAACAGACTTCCAGCCAAGATGGAGGTGTAGATAGAAACACTGTGCCTCCTTGCACAACCAAAAGAAGGACAACAACAAATTTAAAAACAAAAACCAACAAGACTGACAGGAAATCAAACCGTATGGAAGTCCAACAACCAAGGAGCTAAAGAAGAGATACTCATCCAGACCAGCAGGAGGGGCAGAGATAGGCAGCAGCGGCAGGGAGGACTCACAGCAAGGCAGCAGCTGGAGGACTGGGTGAGGAAGTGGCTGGTGGAGCAGGCAGTCCCACATTTGCATGAGGATAAACGGGGAGGAACAACTGGGAAGTGAGACAGAACCCAACCCAGGGTTCCAGAGTGGGGAAATAAAGCCTCAAAACCTCTAATTAAAAACACCCGTGGGGGTGGCAGCAGTGGGAGAAACTCCCAGCCTCACAGGTGAGTTTGTTGGAGAGACCCACAGGGTTCTAGAATGTACACACACCCACCCATTTGGGAATTAGCACCAGAAGGGCCCAATTTGTGTGGGGGTATTGGAGGAAGTGACTGAAAGCTGCCCCAGAGCTGAGCAAGCAGCATTGTTCCCTCTCCGACCCCTCCCCCACATACAGCACCACAATGCAGCAACTTGGGTTGCCCCACCCTGGTGAACACCTAAGGCTCCACACCTTACTACATAACAGACACACAGACAAAAAAAAAAAATATGGCCCAAATGAAAGAAAGATCAAAGCTCCAGAAAAAATACAACTAAGTCATGAAGAGATAGCCAACCTATCAGATGCACAGTTCAAAACACTGGTAATCAGAATGCTCACAGAATTAGTTGAGTATGGTTACAAAATAGAGGAAAGAGTGAAGGCAATGAAAAGTGAAATAAAGGATAATGCACAGGGAACCAACAGTGATGGAAAGGAAACCTGAACTCAAATCAACGGTTTGGACCAGAAGGAAGAAATAGACATTCAACCAAAACAGAATGAAGAAACAAGAATTCAAAAAAATGAAGAGAGGCTTAGAAAACTCCAGGACAACTTTAAACCTTCCAAAACTGAATCATAGGGGTGCCAGAAGAAGAAAAGGAAGGGATTGAAAACTTATTTGAAACAATAATGAAGGGGAACTTCCCCAATCTGGCTAAAGAAATAGACTTCCAGGAAGTCCAGGAAGCTCAGAGAGTCCCAAAGAAGTTGGACCCAAGGAAGCACACACCAAAGCACACCCAAGAATCTTACATTACCCAAGATTAACGATACAAACAGAATCTTTAAAGCAGCAAGAGAAAAGGAAACATTCACCTACAAAGGAGTTCCCATAAGACTATCAGCTGCTTTTTCAAAACAAACTTTACAGGCAAGAAGGGGCTGGAAGAAGTATTACAAGTCATGAAAGGCAAGGTCTTACATCCATGATTGCTCTATCCAGCAAAGCCTTCATTTAGAATGGAAGGGCAGATAAAATGCTTCCCAGATAAGGTCAAGTTAAAGGAGTTCATCATCACCAAGCCCTTATTATGTGAAATGTTAAAGGGACTTATCTAAGAAAAAGAAGGTGATCAGAAATATGAACAGTAGAAAGACAACAAACTCACAACAATCAACAACCGAACCTAAAAAAACAAACTGAGCAAACAACTAGAGCAGGAACAGAATCACAGAAATGGGGATCACATGGAGGGTTATCAGTGGGGAGGGGGAGGGGGGAGAATGGGGTAAAAGGTACAAGGAATAAGAAGCATAAATGGTAGGTACAAAATAGACAGGGGGAGAGCCCTGGCTGGCGTAGCTCAGTGGATTGAGGGCGGGCTGGGAACCAAAGTGTCCCATGTTCGATTCCCAGCCAGGGTACATGCCTTGGTTGCAGGCCATAACCCCCAGCAACCGCACATTGATGTTTCTCTCTGTCTCTCTATCTCCCTCCCTTCCCTCTCTAAAAATAAATAAATAAAATCTTAAAAAAAAAATAGATAGGGGGAGGTTAAGAATAGTACAGGAAATGCAGAAGCCAAAGAACTTACATGTATGACCCATGGACATGAACCAAGGTGGGCAATGTGGCTGGGAGGGGTGTGCAGGGCAGAGGGGAATAAAGAGGGGAAGAATGAGACAACTAAAATAGCATAATCAATAAAATATATTTAAAACAAAATCTATAAAACATTAAAAATGTGTAAGTTAAATGAGAAAACTTCAAATCTCTATAACTGCAACTGGAAAACTATGAATACTTACATAGTGGTGACTGAGAGGTCAAGGTATGTATCTACTGACAGAACTCTTCATGTTAAATCATGTTAGGGTGAACTTCTGGGGCATGGTGAACACCTGCTCTGTATCAGATCCTGAACCACATGGATCTAGTTTGGGCCAGTGTCTGAAGCATCCTGACCCACTTTCTTCTATAGGGCCTTCCCTTGGCCAATAACCTCATGCGTATCAGATTTCAATTTGCCACAGTACCTCAGAATGCTGTGACCCATCCCCTCTCCACCTCACTCTTCTCCTTAGTATCTGAGAAGTCAGGAAGGTATGGTCTGCTAGCAGAAAGAAAATGTTAACATTACCCCTTCAAGCACACACACACAATTTCCAGGGCACAGTAAAAATAGTTCTTTACTTTGTCCCTCAAAATAATTATCAACCCATGCAGAATCCAATTCCTTTAGGCATGAAGGGTCCCTTCTCTGGTGTCCCTTCTCTGTCTTCCTATTTCTTCTCTCCTTTTATCCCCTCCATTACTTGAGTCCTTTCTCTTTCTCATTCCTTGGAGTTATTTAATTCCACAGAGTTATCCTCTTAGGGAAGCTGGAGCAGAGTAATTCATATCCTTTAAGTCCTAAAGAAGGCAGGATATAGGACAATGGCACTTCAATATCCACCCTCAGAGTGAAACATCTAAATGACAAAAAAAAAACAACCCACAAAACCCTTTCTCTTACTAATATTGTTGCCATTTTAAAGCAGAGCAAGTTTTGTCTTTTCTCCACCTATGTAAGCTCACTACTTATTACCATAGCTTGGTATTGACTGGGGGAAGTGGGGGTAGGGAAACACCCACCCCGGGAAGGAGATGAGGGAGCTTTGAAGTTCCATTTGGGGTGGGGGTGGATGTGTGTCCAACAACAAGGTTGCAGTCAGACTTCCTGCACCCTCCTCCCTAGGGGACATCCAGACAGTCTGCTAGACCTACAATTTCTAAGGGTAGCTTGTGTTATACAGCAGCCAACAGTAACCATCTCCATCATGTCAGTTACACAATAAGGTCTCTGACCAAACTCTGCATTTATATGCAGTTGCTTAAAATAATAGTTAAGATCTTTGGACAAGGGAAACCAGGCTTTCTGTTTTGAGTGTCTCACCATGGGACCTACAGTCTGTAGCTGTTTCTCCTGCTCTAATTTCTTCCAGCTGTTGTATTGCAGCACAGAGGGAATCCATTCATGAGCTTAACTAAGATTTACTTTGAAGACAAGACAGATGCTCATAGAATACCAATGAGAGTAAAACTCAGAGATGCTATATTCTGACTGACCTTGGAATGAGCAGTTTACCCGAAAGCAAAAATATCCTAACATTTTTCTCTGATGACTTGTTATATCTTAAATAATCACCATCTAGGAGATGAGCGCTAAATGCTCCAGCCTATTGATGTGCTGGCAGAGATGCAGACAAGCCTGTGCAACTGATGTAAGAATTCAACTCATCATAAATAATGAGGTCTGGGTTTGTTTAGTGGTTTATCTCCAAAATTAAACCCACCCTTACACCCAAGTGTTGCCCAAAGTTTCCAGAACTGACTGTTACAGTAAGAGTTCTCAATGCTGGCTACACTTTAGGATTGCCTGAGGCATTTAAAAACTGCCAGTGATGAAGCCCAAACCCAGACTAATTAAATCAGAGTCTCTGAGAAGGAGTCTGGGCAAAAAACATTTTTTAAAAAAGCTCCTTAGGTGGTGTGCACCAGGGCTGAGAATCAGCTGAGAAGCTATTCAACGGCTTACAATGGAATGGAAGCAAGCTAACATCCTTACATCATTTTCACTGAATTTATTAATAACAGCCAGATTTCCAAATTGTACTTAAATCATCAGCATCACAACTTGAAATTCTGACCAATAATTTTAGTCCTCAATGTAGAAAAATTTCCTAAATGGTATCTGACAGTTTCATGAAACATTGGTACAACTTCCATTTATTCCTAAAGAATATTTTTTAGAATTTTATTTATTAATTTTTAGACAGAGGGGAAGGGAGGGAGAAAGAGAGGGAGAGAAACATTAACATGTGGTTGTCCCTCACTCACCCCCCACTAAGGACCTGGACCGCAACCCAGGCATGTGTCCTGCCTGGGAACTGAATCGACAACCCTTTGGTTCGCAGGCTGGCACTGGATCCACTGAGCCACACCAGCCGGGGCTATTCCTAAAGAATAATTTATAGGCTGGGGAATTCTCTCTAATTCCTTTATTTGCAAAGGCTAAATATATCATTCATTTTAACTGATTCTTTTATGTATTTTTTGTATACCTCATTAGTATTTCACAGCCTAAAAATCAACTTCATCTAGATAATACTGAAGCTTACTGAATATGCAAAAAATATGTGAGAACACAATTGAAAAACACATTTTCCTCAATTATTAAATAAAGGAAAGAATACTCAGTGTTTCTGGTAAGAACTCTAAATTATATTTACATAATCTCTGTATATACACATATATACATGTATTAGTGAGGATGTAGATTAAGTTACTATAATAAGGACATTAGAGATTAGAGATTTCATCTATATGTTCCCAGGCTGTTATAGAAGATAGGGAGAAAATCTCTCATATTATATATAATCAAAGCACTCTAAGGCAAAACTTCATGGGGAAGGTGTCTCTAAACCTCATGAAATTATTTATGAAATTTTTAATATATTTGGGTAGAGGTGCCCAGATATATTATCATCAGATTGTCAAAGCAATCTGTGACTATTCCAAAATACAATGGATTAAATAAAATTGAAGTTTATTTTTCTCATGAAATAACCAAGAGGAGAGTAACTTTTGGTGCAAGAAAGTTATTTCATTGTTGACACTTTCCAGCCAATAAGAACAGAGAAAAGGACAGAGGCAGAGCACATCACTTCCACTCACATGTGTGCCTAGTTTCAAGGAGGCCTGGGAAATGGAGTCTGCCTCTGGGCAGTCATGTGCCCAAACCAAAGATTTCTGTCACCAATACAAAGAAGAGGAAAATGAATATTGGGGATCATTCTCCATCTCTACATCCACATACAACTCAAAATCTAAATAGACTTAGAATACAAAAGAACTATATGGTTTAAAATTTTATTCTGAGAAATATCAACTTTCATAATGTGTCCTATTAACATTTGGGAAGTTTAAAAGTTGTATTCATTTGATCAAAAACATATTTTATGATGTACTATTTTTGTTCATAGCTTTAGCTATAACATGCAAGTGATGCATATAAAATGAAATGTCCAAGTCAATATATTCATTCCTTAGCACTGACTTGGTTTTTCCCACAATGCAATACTTCCACAGAACAAGGTCCAGATCTTATGATTAACAGTGCTATTTCCTTTATTTAATTGAATAAGTTCCAGCAGCTTAGTCACAGATTGCTTTGACAACCTGATGATAATATATCTGGGCACCTCTACCCAAATATATTAAAAATTTCATAAATAATTTCATGAGGTTTAGAGACACCTTCCCCATGAAGTTTTGCCTTAGAGTGCTTTGATTATATATAATATGAGAGATTTTCTCCCTATCTTCTATAACAGCCTGGGAACATATAGATGAAATCTCTAATCTCTGTTTCTGGGATCCATCAGCAGAATTCTTGGAACTCTGGCCTAAGGAGAGACACCTAGCACATGATCTGGAGCATATTTATTGCTCAATAATTGTACCTCTCCTGTATTTCACAGCCCCTCTGCTTCCTGTGAGAATTTCTTGGTATTCCATACATTCCCCTTGATATTAGTGTTCCTCTTCCCATCTTTACCAACATGGATCACACCCAGAGCCATAGAAGTTGACTTGGTCACTCCCATGGCATTAATGCTGCATGCACATGGATCTTCTCCAAGCAGTGGGTACTTTTCAATCCTGTTGCTCACCCAGCATCTGAATCTTCTTCCTTCACATGGTACATATGTTACCTCCTTATATGTTTAAATGAGAGACAAAATTTATCTTGTGAGATTGAAGCTGACAATGCAATATATTTTCTAGGGTCCCTTTTCTAGTGCATGGGCATGTAGTATAGGCTCTTCCAACTTTGTGCACCTACCATGACTTGGAATTGAGAATTAGTGATACAATGATACAGGGAACATAGAGAATGGCATCTGGCAGCAGTGACAGCTGGGATCAGTATTTCCAGGGTTATACCAGTGTTAGTGGCAGAAACTAGAGTCATTACCAGTGGGATCAGGAGTAGAAACCACAGCATCTACTGCTTTGTGACAACATCAGGGGCTGAATGAGTTTTGCTCACAGCAAGCCATGTTTGCTAAAAGCTTTAGTATAAACTTCTCTTTTTGGACACAATATTGTAGTTTTTCCAAAATCATCATTGTATTTCTTTTTATAAAATCTTCAGTAGTAATCTTCAAACTTACATATATCTTCATGGGAAAATTTGAGGGAAGTAAGATAAATTTCTCCACTAAATAAGAGGTCTAGGCACAATAACCCAAAATCCATGGAACACAGCAAAAGCAGTCTTAAGAGAGCAGGTCATAGCAACACAGGCCTACCTTAAGAAACAAGAAAATATTCCAATAAACAACCTAACCTTATTCCTGAAGGAACTAGAAAAAGAACAACAAATAAAGTGAATAGGAGAAAGGAAATAATAAGGACAACAGCAGAAATAAGTAAAATAGAGTTTAAAAAAACAATGAAACCAACAGCTGGTTCTTTGAAAAGATAAACAAGATTGGTGAACCTTTAACCAGGCTCATCAAGAAAAAAAGAGAGAGGGCCCAAAGAAATAAAATCAAAAATGAAAAAGGAGATATAACAACGGACACCACAGAAATAAAAAGTATTATAAGAAAATATTACAAACAACTATATGCTAACAAATTGGTCAAAGTGAAAGAAATGGATAAATTCCTAAAAACATACAATTTCTCAAAATCCAATCAAGAAGAAACAGAAAATCTGAAAAGACCCATTATGACCCCATAAAATCAAAGCAGTGATCAAAAATTCACAATAAACCAACATCCTGGACCAGATGACTTCACAGTGAATTTTACCAAACATTCAAAGAACTCAAACCTATCCTTCTTAAACTATTTCAAAAAATGAAAGAGGAGAGAAGACTCCCAACCTCATTTTATGAGGCCAGCATTCTCCTCATTCCCAAACCAGATAAAGACACTATGAAGAAAGGAAACTAAAGGCCAGTATCCTTGATGAACATATATGCAAAGATCCTCAACAAAACATTAGCAAACTGAAGTCAACAATACCTTTTAAAAAATCATACAGCATGATGAAGTGGAAACTATTCTTTGCATGCAAAGTTGCTACAATATATGCAAAGCAATTAACATGATACACCACATAAACAAGAAATGGGCAGAGCCACAGAGCCTGCACATCCTCCCCAAATACTAGGAGAAATAAAGTAAGATGGTTACTTAGGAACTACATTTTAAGGTCTATATACATCTGCAAAATCATCTGGAGAAGACAACATGGCTTCCAGACCAGCAGCACTCCACAAAAACCAAACTGACTCTAGTATTCTATGCAGGGAAAGTATGGACTACTTAAAGAAGAGTAAGTTAGCCCTAATAAGCTTGAAAAATAAAGGTCACTAAGGCAAGACTTGATAACGGCCCTTTTGAGTATGTTCTAGGAAAAAAAGAGTCCGATTTTTAGCATTTGAGCCACAACTGTGAGGTTTCTCATGGAGCATCATAACTTTACCATGTCACATAATTCCTCGTTTCCATTTATGCTCATATTATATATTTTTAATTCTTATTCTCTCCCATTACAAATTAAAAATTGGTTTCCAATTGTGATTTGGCTTCCCAAATGAACCCACAGACTATAAACTTCAATGAGAGCCTCCATGAGGAAAGTTCTACATCTTCAAAGTTAAAGACCAAGTCCAGCTTTCCTGTGGGTAACTTTTATATAATACTTCCAATTGCAAGATGGACCAATATCTATAACTAGTACATAAAATGAGTTGATGGAAACTTAAAAGAAAACTTCCCTACATCTGCTTTAGATGATTTCTAACATGAACATTGCTGAAATTCTTATCATTGTTCATCTTTCTAAAAGTTCTGTGAGTTAACCTGGTTAAGGAGCTATATGACCTCAGAACACTGGCTAAGTTTATGAGTCTGAGTTCACTAGGATTTTTAGTTGCAGGGAACAAAGACCGCCTGTTTGCCTCAAGAAAGTTGGGTGTGTTGTAAGGATACAGGTGGCACTTAAGAGGAAGGATGTCACAAGAATTCAGGAAGGTCTGGGGAAATAGGAGGGTCAAGAGCCAAGCCTGAGAACAAGATTATGATTTTGCCTCTCGGCATGAGGAGCTCAATAATTTTCAGTTTTGTGCTCCAACACGAACAGTTCTATGCTCTCTCTCTCTCTATTCTGCCTCTCTGTTTTCCCTTCTGTTTTTGTTCAGACCACCTTCTGACTGCTCTCTCCCTAAACATCCAAATTTCCTGAGAGGCAAAATCAGATTAGACCTCAAGGCACTGTCATTTGTGTTTAGGCAGGGCCTTCGCAATGTGCCTGCTCCGATGCTGCTGGCCAGCTTACAGGCCAACTCCCCTTGGGTTAGGTGTTCATTCCATACAATCACCTGGGTGAGGCAAGGTATCTGAATGATTAGAACCTGGTCACCTATGCCTCAGGCACCCAGAAGGTCTGAACATGAAACAGTTCACCTCAGAAGAAGCTGTGGGTTGGCCAGAACCTGCATATTAATAGAACCAGATAATTAACTCATAGAGCCAGGGAACCCAAATGTAGGTACGTGAATAAGCTACATCAAAATCTTCCAGTATTCATTTAAAAATAGGGAACTCTGGGTTTAACTCCAGATATATTGAGTTAAAATTTTAAAATGGGGGATTAAAGAAAAAATCATATATATATATGAGTATATATATATATATGATTTTCCATATATATGTGTGCGTGTGTGTATATATATATATATATATGGAAAAAGTAGGTTTGTGGTTCTATGTGAAATGCAGAGTTTATTCTTGTATTATTATGTATTAATTATTGTATTATTTTCCATGGGAACAACTGTAAACCTACTTTTGCCACAGTGTGTGTGTGTGTGTGTGTGTGTGTGTGCGTGTATTTCAAAGCAGTGATCACTTGGAGAAAATCTCCCCAAGTGACCACTGCTTTGAAATAGTGAGGGAAAAGTAAAAACAAGAAGTGTCGAATTCAAGGTTAGGAAATCTTAATTCTTTCAATAAATTTGCAGAGGAATTCTCATGTACTCTAGGTAGAAATGTGGGTGAAAGCACACCTGAAAAGTAGAAGTACTGAGGTGAAGTAAGTTCCTCCAAAGAAATAAAAATATAAGGAATGTTTCTAGTTTTCAAAGTTTACACAAAAGACAAATCTAAGAGACCAGCAAAAAGTAATGTTAAATTCAAACCCTGCAGCCTTTTGCTGCAGCCTCATAAAAAAGTTGAGAATTTGTTTTCTTTGTTTCCTTATCTACAGCAAATATATTCAGTGACATATCATAAGGAAAATGGAAAGCAATTTTATCAAAATGCTATCTGAATTATATATAAAATTAAATTTTAAAGAATAATTTTAAAATATTTCATTTGAATGGATGAAAGCTAATAAACTGTTTCGTGATGCTTTAAAGGAAGAGTTGCTTAATATAAATATATACTAACACAGTTACTATAAAAAATAAGCACATACTTTGGTATATTATTATCTTTATTATAAAACAAATATTCTCTGTTGAGGTAACATTTCAAAAGGTATTTGGCAAAAATCAATTGAGTTCTATATATACAATTTTGTTATGTGCAATATATGTAAAGGACTCAGAGAACAGTTTTTCTAGCATTGCACATAGACTGATTTTAGAAAAAAATAAAGCTAGAAGTTATCTCTTAAAAGAGGAATTTTCTTCTCCCATCTCCCCATCCAACCCTTGACATCACCACCAGTAGTCAATGAGGGGGTGCTCACAGGAGTTCCACAGAAAATGTCAAAAATGATAAATTAGTTGAAAAAAAAGTTTTGTTTAGCCAAATGTCTCACACTGGTTCATAACTTGAAAGTGCTTTCACAAAGTAAGCATTCAATCATATGGGATTTACTATTGCTTATCTCAAGAATAAATGGAATTCCCTCTTCTTCAATGAAGAAATCCTATGAAATGGTCTCACTCCAGTGTTTTCTCTGCTGTGAATCCCTCCCCTTCCCGATTCCCCAAGACGAGGTTGGTTCCTTCTTCTATCCTCTCATATATGTTTTTCATGCCTCTGTTACAGCACCTTCCACATGGGATTGCAGTAGTTCTTGTTTCATTCACATGTATTCCTCTTTACCTTTTTAGCTTTATTTATCCCTCTCTAAGCTCCTCAGGAGCAAGAAACAAGCCTTAAGCTTCTTGATATCCCTAGCACCTAGCACAGTGCCTGGCACATAATAGAATTTCAGTAACTGTTTGTTAGGTTCATGAGTTAGGAACTATTTCAGCTGTGAAGCTACAATGCACATCTTTCCTTGCTTCCAGTTTCACTGAGTGTATTCTGGTGTCACTCCACATTTTTTAAACCTATCTGGCTGGTGATACCCTAGCAACAAATATAATGTCCAGCATATCCTCTCAGAAAGAAATGGCCTTCGGTTAGTCTTCTGATAAAAACATCAATAAGTTATAGTTATAATTCTTTCCCTACTCTCCAACCTCCAAGACTCCTTTGCCTGAGAGCCACGTTTTAGGAAGGCTGATGCTAATAGCCATCTTGACAGTCATTGTCATCTTGATCCCCAATGGGTTTGTTGTGATAAGCATCAACTGTTAGTTTTCTGCTTTCTATCTCAGTGTTTTTTGACTGGCCATCTTCCTCACTGCTTGAATCGCTCTCAGTAGAGATGCTATCTTCTTGTGACTTGCTGCTGTCCTCAGAATCACTGCCTTCACCTTCCTCAGACTGGCTGTCTGGTTCCGACTGGCTTTCATCACTCTGGCTCTCTGCAGAGGCACTGTGAGACTGGAGGCCCTCCTGGCTGGAGCTGTTTTCATCCTCAGTAGACTCCGAGCTTTCTTCTGAGTATTTGAGGCTCTCATTGGATTCACTGTCAGCTTGCTCCTCTCTGGATTTGCTTTCTGAACTGGAGGGTTTACTCAAACTCTCCTCTTCACTGGTGTCACTGTCTTCTTGACCTTCTTCTGAGTGACTGGAGGTATTATCTGGGTTGTCACCCCTAGATTTATTCATTACCTCTTCCTGAGACTCACTACTAGTTTCTGGAGATGGCAGGTCAACCTCTTCACTAGACTCACTACTGGTGTCTTGTACATTTTGACTGTCATCCTGAGACTGATTCTCCTCACTGTCTTGAGATTCACTCTTGCTGTTTTCTCTGGATTGTCTGAGGCCAGTTTCTTTGGAGTTAGTGTTTTCTGTGGAGTCACTCTTGACTTCTTCCATTGTGTTGCTATTGTCAAGATCATCTGTGTCATCTTCCACAGATATGTGGGACTTTCTGAAAAATTTCCTACTGGGATTCTCCATGGATTGGCTCTCACCTGAATCCTGAGTGCTTACATGCTCATCACTGTTCCCATTTGATTCTATTGACTTGACACTGGCACTGTTCGTTCTGGAGTGGCTTCTCTCACTCCTGATGGTGTCTGGATCATCGCTCTGCATCCCTTCATCATCAAACTCAGAGCCATCCCCATGGCTACTGTCTCCCTCACTGCCACCTCCCACCCAGTGCTCCTCACTTTCGCTTTCTTGAGTGGAGTCATCTCCCTCAAGTCTGTTGTTCCCCTCGTCCTCATCGTCAAGATCCCTGCTCTCACTGGTGGTACCTTGGGCACTGTCTTCCCCTTGAGAGGCACTATCTTCCCTGGATTGTGTGGTGTCAGCTGAGTCTTCATCACTTCTGAGTCTGGAGTTTCCTCCTTGTGTTTCTTCAGGTCCTGGCCCATTATCATCGTCACCAAAGGTGTCATCTCCACTGTCATCTTCATCATCGTCTTTATCATCTCCTTCTTTTCCTGCATGCCTAGAGAGGCCACCAGCTGGTCTATGAACATACCAATGATCATCAAGGCCCAGGCCTTCCTCTGATTTAGCGCTGTCACTGGGGTCTTCATTTACCTGGAGTTTGAGGTTAACAGACATGGTCAGTACTTCAGGAGGTGATATAGAGGGTGTATTTACCTAATATCAATCTACATTCTTTCTGCTTTCTTCTTCCTATGTCTCTCATCTAACCATGGTCAATTTCACTGCTCAATAACATCTCTGCCAGAGGTTAAAAGGGAAGGTAGAGGAATTGAAGCTCAAGTCATTCCAGTTTTTTGTAAGCAAAATTCATTCATGCTGTAAAAATTCTCAAAAAGCTTTGTTGAATCACTTTTATGAAATCATATTATAAGAATGATTCCTTAAAGAAAACTCTTGGAGAGTTTTTTGTAAATTAAGAGTTGGTTTATAATACTCACTCATCAAATTATTTGGTTTAAACAGAATTTTTAAAAATACTGGATGGTTTAAAAATGACCCAAATATTTTTTTCTAATCAATTCAGGGAGTGGGAGAGATGTATTAGGGCAGGAGAATGGAACCTTTAGCTAAAATGAAAGTAAAATATTTCAGTAGGTATTGATATATATCTCACCCAAACCATATTTATACCTGTTTTTCTGGACAGAGAGCTGCTCCTAAAAGGCCCAGGTAGAAGAGTGCAACTAGTGTGACTACCAAGGCAGCTTAGTTCTGTGAGCTCAGACACATTATCCTATTAAGTAAAACAATGGGATGCTCTCCACAGACAAGGAAGGGCATTGAGTCATCATCACTGTACTCTGGAACATCTGCTTTCTTTCTCATATGCTATAACAAGAACATTCTTGGCAATTTTTTTCTTTTTCTACATGTTCCCACAGATCAATGTCTGAGGAGTACAGAATGTTGAGCTCTCTTTGCATCACTAGTTTACACTGATCTGCTGGAACTGAGTATCTGCATAGCTTTCCATACCTCCATAGGCATGAACGGCATCCTCTGAGGCACAGACTGTTACCCTCATCTGAGCTTAGAGAACACTGCAGTAATAAATCACCACATCTACAGAAAAGGGCATTTTCCAAGATCTATGCTTATAAATTTCTAGAATGTTCCTCCGAAAAACCTTTAGTAAATGGTGGCACAAAGCCTAATAATTTGTCATCCAACTGTGGTCAAGTATAGAATGCAACATGGGTCAAAACCCATGGTCAGAGAAAAACCTGGTTCCCAGAATCTCTGCAGCCCCATGGGTTCATTTTAGTCAAAACTGATAGAACAACTAAAAATGTAATGACATTTACTCTTAGAGAAATGAGGAAGAAGGAGGAGGAAGAAGAGGGGAAGAAAGACAGGTTTTCATTACAGGGATATAAGCTAAATCAGTTTTTCTCAATCCCAGGACTACAGATGAGACTATTTTAAAGAGACAGTCATTACTAAAGCTGCTGCTTCATTCAGGTTTCCTCAGGGTTCTCCTTATTCTCTCCTGGACAGGATCTGTAACATGCAGGAGGTCTCTAGGCTCCACAGGTGCTTCATGCCATGTATGCCTGATCTGAACTGCTCTAATTGTAAAAGCAACATAAGTAACATTTCAGACTGGTGAGTGAACTACTGCTTGTCTAACATAGCCTATGACGTGTGTGTGTGTGTGTGTTTGCATGTGTATTCATTTTAACTAGAGGGACATTTAGGGTCACAATGTCTATAATCTGGCCCCAGTGACAAATATGGAATGAATAGCATATCCACATTTGAATTTTCCCACTCATTTCCCCCTTCTTATTTTAGGTGACTATTTAGTCAGCATAACCAATGGTTAGAAAATATTATATTTAGAACAGTTGCCAGGTAATTTAATCTAACATTATTTCCTTCAATTCCTAAATAGTCTGAAAAGTTAAGAAAGTTCTGTTTAATTACCTGTTCCTCTGAGCTAACTTTACTTTCTTCTGATGACTCACTGCTCTCCTAAAAGGAAAAACAAATGTTTAGTAACTCCTGAGAAAAGAAAAAAATATGATACACATTAATTGCTCATACTTTGGGTTTACTACTTTCCAAATGGCCTAAATTGATGAGAAGAGAGGTAAAGTTACTTCATGAGATGTTTATGACAACAAATAAATGAGATAGTTACCAAAGGTGGTGTTTGTGTCTGAGCCAAATGACCCTGTAAAAAAGGAAGGAAAATGAGTTACTCCTTCACAGATGAAACATGTCATTGCAAATATTTAGAATAACTTTGGATGATTTCTAGAAGTTTCTTGATATACAGGGTCCAGCAGAAAGTAATGCCTGCTTGAGTGTGGTTAGTAGGGTAATAATATGGGTGTAATAATTTATAATTTTAATTTGAACATTTCACCTAAAATGTCATTTGGTGTGCTTGAGTGTGATTGTTATGTTACAGAATTACATGCTTATGCATCTTATTCCCTGTACCTTATGCCTGAAATGGATACCAAATAATATTGAATATAAACTGTAATTTCAAAAAAAATACAGTTTCATTAAGATCTTCTGCCATCAAGTTAAATGAAATGAAATAAGTAAATAAATAAAGAGAAGGTCATTTTGTTATAAGATTTAGGATCTAGGATTCCATTTATACTTTTTCCAAGGCAGTCAAATAAATAACTGGTTAATAAAGGGTTGTATGAAAAAAAAGAATTACATGCTTATGACTTTGTAATAAAAAGGGGTGTTATTTGTGCCAGACGCTGTATGTTTTGAATTAACATGAGTAATAATTACATATTATGATGAAATAACTTAAAAATGAATGTGAGATGACTAATGGCCTGAAAGAAATCTTATGATTAAAAGACCTGGAAAATTTCTGTGTTTCTAATACTTCACTTAGAGAAAAATTAACTTTGTTTGAAACTCAGTATCCACACAACCTACAGGAAACATAAGAGGAAAAACAGCATGGGAACTCAGGACCCAGACTTAAGTCTCGATTAGCTCATTAGTTTTGGTGTTAGTCCTGAAAATGAAGGTCTTGGTGTTAGTGCTGAAATTCATGTGTCTCAGGAAAACCCTAAGTCTCAGGTAAATTGCCATGGTTGCACTATATGTGAATTTGAACAATTTACTCTGCCAGTGCAATATCAGTTTCTTATTCATAAATTAAGAGTATTAGCAACAAGTCTGCTTACACCACAGGGTTTCTGTGAGGATGAAATCAGTGAAAGCCTATGGAAGCATATTAGGAACTATTCAATATGATGTAAACTAAAGCAATGATCAATTTGAGAACATCCACTTTATAAAATTCAATAGTAAACAAAACCGACTAGAGAAAGCCATTAAGCCTTTCTTGAGTCACATAGGTCACCAAAATAAAAAACATAAATCTGCAATTTAATTACTTATAGTTCTGATTTATTTCACATTCTTTTTTTGGATTTTATGTATTTATTTTTAGAGAGAAAGGAAAGGAGGGAAAGAGGGAAAGAAACATGATGTGTGAAACAGTGGTTGGTTGCCTGTCTCATGCCCGCAACCCAGAACCCGGAACCTGGCCCAAAACCTAGGCATGTGCCCTAACTGGGAACTGAACCAGTGAACTTTCAGTCTACAGGTCGGTGCTCAATCCACTAAGCCACACCAGCCAGGGCTGATTTATTTCACTTCCTTTAATCTTATAAAAACTTTAAAAATGTCTGAGCCGCCTCTGGTGCCCTTTCCCCATCCACTCTCCTCCTTCCCCTTGAGCAAGGCAAAATCCCAAAGTCTCCTGTGGGTCGAAGCTGCTGAGAGATGGGTGTGAAAAACAAGGTGCAAAGTTAAGCAGGCCGGAGCTGCTATCAGTTATCAACAGGTTTTCAACAAGCCTTTCAGGAATGCTGGGCTGGAGATATTTCTTCAGAAGAAGGAGCTACTGTGTAAGCACTTTAAGTCTTTGCCCTGTGACACTGCAGGCAGGCGCAATGACAGACTCCAGTCAGCTATCATTTGGAATTAAGGGGTGGAAGGGAGCAAGACATTGGTATTTTTCTCATGCCAAGTCTAGGCTTGAGAACATAGCATGTTTGGGGTAGTTTTAGAGTCTCTGGCTGAAAGAGCAAAAGAATCTGCAGTGGCTGCTTTTAAATGATCTAGCCTAAGGACACCTTTGAGGCAAGTTCCTGTAGGAAGTCCTGCACAGTGCCTGCCAGCCTCAGGCAGGGGCAGGACCCCATCTCAGACCTCTGTCATTATCCTCCTGCTATTAATGGCATTGTGCCCAAGCTGAATAATGCAGCAGGAAACAAGACAAAGAACAAAACACTCTTACTTAGCTTAAGATTTTAACCCTTACTTGTAGTTTTAGTCTTAAGAAACTACTGACTTCCTAGACCTGGTACCTTCCTTAGAGGGACAGAACACCCCGGAACAGAAGGTGGATTCTGGAGCCTGAGTGACCTGGTTCAAAGTCTAGTTTTAACACTTACTAACTTTACAGCCCAGAGAGACTAGGTTACTCCCTATGTCTCAGGATTCCCATTTGTAAAATGAGAATAAAATACAACCCCTAGCTTATTAGAGTGTTGTGAAGATTGAGAAAAGTAAATACATATAAAGCACACAGAACCATGCCTGACAAGGGTTCTTGAGTTATTGAGAGTTAATAACTATCAGGTTACTCAGAGTCAACACTCAGCTAACATTAGCTACCATTCCAAAGACTCTAGTATCCTCTCATTTTTCATTCTTTTCTCACCTTCCAGGACTTGACCTGCTGCTTACCCAGACATCTGGTAAAACGTATTTGTAGACCTAATCCTCCAAGGGCAGTCTTGGTTCATTGTCATCCATCCCCTTGCACTACTACATGCATCCATTATGAAAATAATGCTAAAGGAGAAAAAGCTTCCTCACCAAATTATACTAGTAAGTTGGAACTGAAGTAGTATATGAACTAAATTTTCTTATATGAACTAGAAATTATAGCTGCTCCACCTATGTCTTAAGTTATGTGTTTATTAAATTATTAGAAGTTTCAACATTTGCACTGGAGATAACTTGGTTGTACTAATGTATTAAAATAAAAATATTTCAAAAAATCTTATTTTTGCTCACCTTCCATTCTTCAGAGCTCTTGGATTCAATATTTTGATACCTGGCTACCTAGAAAATTTAATACACACAGTCAGCCCACAGAGAAAGCCCACAGAGAAATTTCCCAGACAGCAGCTATTAACACTTTATTTAAATTAGGAGCAGTGGTAGTAAAATTCTAGCAAGCATCAGAATCACTTGGGGACATGTTAAAACATAGATTTCTGTACCCCACCCCCACGGAGTCTCACTCCAGAGGTCTGAGGTAGGACCCAAGAATTCAAATTCCTAACAAAGTTCTAGGTGCTGCTGCTGCTGCTGCTGCTGCTGCTGCTGCTGCTGCTCTGAGGAGAACACTTTGAGAACCACTGCTTTTGAGAAAGAAATACAAGACTCAAGACTATGTGAATAGCAACTGAACAGAATAAGGAATAAATGAGATGATATTTTAAAGAAAACAACTACCTGAGAAACTACTATTTTCATCTAACTGGCACATACACAGCCACCTTGGCTCATAGACAATGAAAATTGTGAAGTTTTAGGTATAAAAGGTTTTTTTTTTCATATCTTTGTCCTGATACTTACGGGAAGAGCACAGGACAACCCCCAAAGGAACATAAGCAGGATACTGGTCTTCATAGCTGGGTGTGACACCTCCACCTGTGACAAAGGACAGAGATTTTTCTCCATGCTACAGAAATACAGGAGCTTCAACTTTTTGACAGTTTCTCCCTATTTAAAAAAAGCTCATCCAAATGTCCATCAACTGATAAATGGATAAATAAAATAAACTTTATCCATATAATGGAATATTATTCAGCAAGAGAAAGGAATAAAGTTCTGATGCATGTTACAAAGCAAAGGAGACTTGAAAACATTATACTGAGTGAAAGAAGCCAGACACAAAAACCCATATATTGTATAATTCCATTCCTATGAAATGTCCAAATAGACAAATCTATAGAGACTGAAATTAGATAAGTATTTACCCAGGTCTGGGGGAGGTGAAGAGTTGGGTGTAACAACTAAGGGGTGAATGTTGGAGGTAATAAAAATGTTCTGAAATTGATTTTGGTGAAGGTTGCACAATTCTGTGAATATATTAAAAACTATTAAACTGTATACTTTAAATAGGTAAAGTATCTATGTGAATTATATGAAAATAAAGCTGTTTAAAATAAACCTTACTCCTAAGAGGTAAATTGAAAACTTTTCAGTGAGGAGCTCTATAAACACTTCTTCATTAACATAAAATCTGACAAACAGAGGAAAAAGTAAACAAAAAGGAATAGAAAAATTTCTGACTGTTCACTTTCATAATTATACAACTTGGTGTGGCACAGCAACTTTGCAAATATATTCCCCCAAAGACCTATAGTTATGGACACAGCTCTGATAGACAGTGGGCATTCATCTACATACACACACACACACAAAGTGGCTTCTTGGTCACACAGATAACCTCACAATAATGTCCAGACAAAATACATTGGTTTTGCATTTTTTTAATATGCAAAAAATGCACTATGGCAGGCTTCACATTACAGCTCTAGAAAGCTCTTTGTATCTATTGCATGACGTTGAGCGATATACTCTACATGACAATGCTAACTTCTTTTAAGTGTCATTCACAGTACTGAAGGCTCTCGGGAAGATTACAGGTTTGTGTGCACTAGTGTATCCTGATCAGACAGAGGCCAAGGGAAACTGCATTTTCCTGGAGGGTGGCTTCATTTCACACCTCAAAAACTGGTAACTTGAGAAACAATTAGTTCTATATTTAAAAATGAACGTGCTAGATGCTAATGTAAAGAGTTATTAAAATGATTTCAAAGGAAAATAATCTGCCCTGAGCTAGTAAGCCCTGCAGCTGCCTTAACAGAACAGTCAGCTGTACTTCATATATTTTGCAAAAAATTCTTCAAGTTTATTGCAGACTTCACTACTGTCCATGTGTTTTTTGTTTTAATGTTAAATACATACCACACCAGTGACAATATATCTAAACCAGAGATTCTGGCTGTGTCTTAGTTTCATCGGGGGAGATGTAAAGACTTACTGATGCAGAAATCCCACTGCTGAGCAACAAATCTGTCCACTGGGAAGAGGATTGAAGTCTGTTTTTAAGGTTCTCAAAGTGATTTTAACCCTTGATCTGAAAAACAAGCATATGCTGCTAAATAATGTCTGAATATGCTAAATGTCTGAAACATTGGGTTCGAGAAGTCGTTTCATCTTATTTTTAAATTGATTCAAAACAATAGAAACCCTAAGATAAGGAGCCTGAGGATGTTCATTTCTGCTTTCATGCAGCTCAATGGCCTGACAAAGGAGTTCATTTTATATCATGGGCACTATCCCTTTTCAACACTGCCATTCTTGGCGCATGCCATTTCCTTCATTCTAATTCAGTAGGGTTCATAGTAGTACTTGTATTTTGATATTATTTAATTTTTTTCAAATCCTTTGCCTAATATCAACAGAGAAAACATATGAAAATGCTCAACTGCACCTAAAACAAGCCTAATTCAACAAGATATCACTTCTGAAAGAAACCAGAATGTCTCATCCCAAAATATTTCTCTTTGACATGAAACTTATTTTGAGCTGAAGGCACTTGAGAAACAGTAGATACAAAAAGGGCACACTGATCCTCCTTTTTTCTTCCTAAAAACAGGAGATAAGATTCCCAGGCAAAAGGTGTCTTTTCTGTACCACAAGGAGAAAAGGCATTTTTCTTTTAAAAAGTTTTTATATATTTATTTTTACAGAGAGGGGAAGGGGGGGAGAAAAAGAGGGAGAGAAACATCAGTCAGTTGCCCCCACCAGGGACCTGGCCCATAACCCAGGCATGTGCCCTGACTGGGAATCAAACCAGCGACCTTTTACCAGCGACCATTTGAAGTCCACTGAGCCACACCAGCCAAGGCACTGAAAGCACTCTTATCACCAGAGATGAGAATCAAGACTGAGAGAAATCCCTCCAAACAACTCTTGTCAAACTAACCATTATCTTCCCAGCCACTTCTACACAATTTACTGCCCATAGCCCTAAACACTTTTCTTGTCACTTCTTCACAAATATATTGTAGCTTTGTCTAAAAGACATAATATCTTTCTGCCATGGTCACTTCTTCAGGTCTTCATTCTCTTTTTAAGGCTCCTTTGTGCATGTAAAAATTTTAATAAAACTTGTATGCTTTTCTTCTGTTAATCTATTTTAGTCAGTTTAATTCTTAGGCCCAACAGGCGACCCAAAGAGGGTAGATATTTCCTCCTCTACACTTCCCTTTAGTTCCCACAATCAAAACAATGTTCTAAAATTCTTAGGTTTATTTCTTAAGGAAAGTTTCACCCCAACATGATGCTCTCAAAACAACTGCATGCCAATGGTTTTGGCTTCAGAGGTCAAATGAAAATTAGGCTGCTCACCATTTTAATTTCCAAAGTGAAATTTGAAAAGGGTGGTCATCTGATAGTGCCCTGAAAACTGGCAAATATTCTAGCTTTGATAAAAGGCCAGTGAACACTGAGCTCTCCTGTGTTTCCTATTGCTTCTCTCTTATCCAAATACCCACCTCCAAACACCTAGGAGATGCTCTACGCCAATGAATGATGTGTTTCTCACAAAGGAAGTGTATACTTCCAGTGTTCATGTTTCTTAGAAATGGAATATCATGAAACATAAGGAAGATGCACTAACATACTCATGCTTCTATAAATAACATTGAGCACCCTGACCTAAAGTAATAACTTCCTAAATGGAGGTCTGATAAATCAGAGTAAAATATAGCCTAGGATCCTGAGACAGCTGACATTGCCTCCCAAAGAATATAGTCTGCCATCAGGCATTAAGGAAAGTCAGATCTTAAATCTATGCTAAATTTTTTAATTAGTATTTCTGATAAAAGAAAAATTATTCTTTTGTGAAGTGTATTTCCAAATGAGAGGTCTAAACTTTATAAGCTGTTTAGCAACCACCCTAAAAAGACTGGAACAGATACGGAGTAGTCCTACTCTGAATAACAATTAGCAAAACAGCTCCAGAACCTCATGTATTTCTTCAGTGACTGGTAAATGTCATTTCTACATTGTACACCCTGCCATTCTACCATAAAAACATGTAATGAAAGAAAACAAACAACCTCAATTGAGTTCCATCTGTTTGGAAGGCAGTTTATGTATTAGAGACTTTCAACCTTTATGAATCATTTTCCCAGAGCTCAATTTAACACACTTAATTTGCTTATTTTTGGCTTAGTGTGGTTGTCCTTAGTGATACTAATAAAAAATTTATCCATTCATTAGAAGTCAACAAATATTTATAGAGAACATCCTTTCTGCCAGACACTGTTGTAGGTGCTGAGTGTACAACAGTATGTAATAACAATAAGGCAATCTTGAAGTAAAACTACCCAGAACCCAACTAACCAGAGCATCCATTAGCTAGAATCTGTTTGATTATTACTCTTTGAAAATAAAGTGCAATTTGGTCAGGACACTAATTCTATTAGAAATTTAGAGAACTAAACAAGTGAATTAAAATTTCCAGTCTTTCTAATTGTAATCGTCTTGAGGTCAGTTGCAATCAATACCATGTCATTGCCTTCAACCACAGTAAAATAACTCCTAAGTGTCTCAAAATTAAATTTAAATTTGGAAGGCCTCTAGGTATCTGAGGCATATTTGTCCACATCACCATTTTGGGGTAGGTAAGTAGACAGACTAATGTCCTTTAAAAAACTATTTGTTCGTTCACTTGTTGTAACCAACCATATCAAAGTAGGATAGTCTACTTGGCCTCAGTTAAACAGAAAGTATGGTTCACTGGAGGTTATTGTTCCTGAGAAAGACAGGTTGCAAGAAGTGTTGCTACAACGCATGCGATCTCCTACACATCACACAAAATGACTGTTTGAGCACAGCTCCTGCCCTCTGTTATGAAAGACAGACACTTCTGATAAAGATGAAGTGGAATAAATGCAGCAGATGAAAATACATATGGACAGGAGTATGTATACTCCTAAGTTTTCTACACCGGACATTTTTAAAAATATTTTATTTATTTAATTTTGGAGAGAGGGAGAAAGAGAGGGAGAGAAACATCGGTCGGTTACCTCTCACACACCCCTCAGCTGAGGGCCTGGTGCAGCCCACAGCCCAGGCATGTGCCCTGATGGGGAATTGAACCAGTGACCTTTTAGTTCAAAGGCCAGCACTCAATCCACTGAGCCACACCAGCCAGGGCTACACTAGAAAATGTTTTAAAAAGACAGTTGTAGTCAACATCTACTGAATTCTGACTGTATGCAAAGCACCATGTTCCCATGAATCCCCAGCCAGACAATACAAAAGCATTATAATTATCACACCTTTGCTTTATTTCCATGGTCTTAGCATCTCAATTACTCAGTTCATAATGAATATTACTGGTTACTGTTTAGATTTTCAACTTAAAAGGCCATATTTTGAAAGTCCTGCCAATCTACTTTAGATTCTTTCATAATGTCTCGTAGGCTATGAACCTCACTATATCCATGAAGCCTAAATGTAAAAGTTTTATTTGTTTTGTTAATTAAAGCTAAACTTCAAAATGACTTTTCACCTGTCCCCTATTGTGTAAGCATTCTTTTTCAAAAGTACTATGCAGAGATCTAATTAAAGTACTAGTAGGAAAAACACCAGACTTAACATGTATTTTTAATATCATTGTTTACTGTGGCATAAACAACAGGCACAAAATGAGAATCATTTTTACCCAAGACACCATTCTCCCCTTCTTTCTCCACATGGCATGACTTCAACATGTATGCATATTTAATGTTTCCAGACAACACAGCTGAAGTCATTTATAAAAACTTAAAGCATAAAAATGTCTTACCGTCTTCAGTTCACAAAGACTTGTCCCCAAAGTTTCAACAATCAGGCTGAACTTCTCACAGGGGAAATCTGTGCCCCACAAAACCACTCTTCTGTTGATGTTCTGAACACTTCTCTGATGGGGCAGGGATTTAAACTCTGCTGCAGCACTTCACAGCCAATCATCCTCGGGCTGGGGGTGACTGACATCACAAGGTGTCTCCAGGACTCCAGCACACCCACACTTCCTCCAGCTTGCAGAGGCAAATTTTCCCTAAAAAGCACTTGTGGTTCCGAAATGACTAGACTAGTTTCCATTAAATTGAAGATCTTCCTGAAGCTTTATTTTGATTTCTAAATATATGTCATTCACATCCATGCAGGCTTATGAGCATTATAAACAATGACAATACCTTCCACCCACTGATAGATCCCAGCAGATGCTAGGATGGGAAAAGGAGAGTCAAGGAGTGGGTAGAAAGTTTCCTGTTAGTGTACCTTTCCAGGTTGTACAAGAAGAATCTACTAAAATACTAGATTTGCCTACATTGTTGGTGTTGAGAATATAAGCTTTTATTCATTCTCCCCTTTTTTTAAAAAATCACCTCCACTACTCATCTCCTTTTCCTCTCATCTCCCTTCCCCACATACACATAAGGTCCAAAGTTTTTACTATTCTAGTGAAGTATTCACGTACAGAATTCTATGATGACTGGACATGTTAAAGTACTGCTCTAAAAAACTTTTGTTTTTAATCAAAAATAATTTAAATTTAAATGTTTCATTATTTCCCTGAACTGCTTGTCACATTTTAGTTTTAACTCTGGTGACTTTTTGAAGTCAGAATTGGATGATGAGAAGACTAGTTAGGCTGTACCTAAAGAAACCAATTACCAAGGGGCTCTCTGTTGTCACTGAAAATGTAATTAAAAGGATAAAATGGTATTTGTCAGGACTCTTCAGGGAGTGTATTTGTTGTAAGGACCAGGAAGTGGAGTTGGCACTTCCAAAGGAGCCTACTCAAGAAAAAATAGAAAACCTCTGAACAAATATTTAAAGAATATACATCTCTGGAATTTAAGTTCCTTAAGAGTGGAATGTTTGCTTTCTTTACTGGTATATACCCAGCACCCTAATGCCTAGTTCCTGGGTCATAATAAGCACTCAATAAATGCTTTTATAAATGACTCAACTGATTAGCTTTAAAATGGGCCAAATTATTTCCTTGCCTATAGTACCCATGTGACTCACTCTGACCTTTTTTGAAAGTTTTATGATTGTTGGAAATTTTATCTGATACTCCTACCAACCTGGTTCTAGAGAATTGGGGTGCCCATCTTATCCAGGAAACTAATACAAACATGGATTCTTACTTAGTTTGAACTGCAATGACATAAGGGGCAGAAAATCAGTAGAAAGGAGTTTATATATTTCCTTCTAGAGCTGATTAAAAAACCAAAGTTCACATGGGGAAGCTATAAATTCACTATGTCCTGTTGTGGTTCTGAATTACACTTCCTGGTACTGTTATAGGTCTTGACTGAGGTCTACCCTAAAAGAACCTTATAATCTTATGTCAGAGAAGATTCTGGGAAGATTTTGAAGAGGGTGTAACAAGACATTGTTTTAGAATCTAACAACCATAGACAACATTTTCATCAAATTAAATGTTTCAGTTACCTAATGTAGTATTAAAAACCACTCCTATATTTGTGTCTTAAAACAATAACTATTTTATTATTTCTTATAACTGGGGCTACAGGTTGGATACTCAGGTGGAATAGAATATTCAAGATAGCTCTTTCAAAGCTGCAGTCAAAGTGGAGGTATAGGTAAACATGGCTTATCTTGCACAATCACAGCAAAAATTACAACTAAACTACAAAACAAATATCACTCAAAAATTCCAGAAAATCAAGCTGTATGGAAGTATGACAACTAAGGAATTAAAGAAGCCACATACATCCAGATGGGTAGGAGTGGTGGAGACAAAGAGATGCAGAGGGGTTCACAGAGGCATGGACACGCAGAATGGGGCATATACACGGAACAGGCAGTCTCACACCCATGTGTGGTAGATTAAAATCAGGAGGGATACCTCAAGAGCAAGGGATCCAAGCCTTACACCAGACAACACAGTCCAGGGGTTCACTGCCAGGAAGATAAGTCCCCATAACTTCTGGCTGTAACAACCAGTAGAAGATGGGGTAGCTGAAGAATACTCAGGAGCCTCCTCTCAAAGGTCCTGTAATGGATTTAGGACGTATGCAGACTCATTCCCTCTGGGCTTCAGCACCAGGGAAACACCTGAAAGGGCACTGGTGGCATATGGGGTGAAATTGAAGTGTCTGGCATCAGGGCCAGTGCTGGGAGACAGTTTCTTCCAAGACAAAACTCCAGAGGCTGGGCAGTAACAATGTGCCCTCTGCGAACCCTTCCATACACAAAGCAGTGACATGGGTAGCCTAACCCTGGCAATTTCTTAAGGCTCCACCCCATCCAACATACCAGTGTGCTTTTCTACAATAGGCCATGCTACTGAGACAGAGAGTCAAAGCAGCTCTACCTAATACACAGAGAAAAGAAAGAAAAGAAAACAGGGAGGCTGACAAAATGAGGAGAAAAAAGAAATAAGGCCTAAGTGAAAGAACAGAACAAAACTCCAGAAAAAGAACTAAATGAAATGGAGATAAGTAATCTATCAGATGCAGACTTCAAAACACTGGTTATAATGATGCTCAAGGAACTCATGGGGTACTTCAACAGCATAAAAAAGACCCAGGCAGACAAAAAGATTACACTAAGTAAAATAAGAAAAATTTACAGGGAACTAACAGTGAAGTGTATGAAGTCAAGAATTAAATCAATGATTTGTCACAGAAGGGAAAAAAAAAACATTCAATCAGAACATCAAGAAGAAAAAAGAATCCAATAAAATGAGGATTGGCTAAGGAGCCTCTGGGGCATCTTCAAACGTACCAATATTCAAATCATAGGGGTGTCAGAAGAAAAGATAGAACAAGAAATTAAAAACTTATTTGAAAAAATAATGAAAGAAAACTTCCCTAATTTGGTGAAGGAAATAGACATACAAGTCCAGGAAGCACAGAGTGTCCCAAACAAGATGAACCCAAAGAGGGCCACACCAAGACACATCATAATTAAAATGCCAAAGGCTAAAGATAAAGAGACCTTTAAAAGCAGCAAAAGAACTGCAGGTAGTTAACTGCAGGGGAGTTCCCATAAGAATATCAGCTGATTTCTCAAAAGAACCTTTAGGCTAGAAGGAACTCACAAGAAGTATTCAAAGTGATAAAAAGCAAGATGTACAAACTACATTAATATATATATGTGTATATACACACACACATAGTATTTACTATATATTATTTATATATATAGTATATTATATATTATTTATATATATAGTATTATTTACTATATATTATTCATATATAGTAAATAATACTATATTGTATTTACTATATAGTAAGTGAGTAATACTATATATAGTATTACTATATATATAAATATATATATATTTAAAAAGATAGTTCTGGCACACGATTGTTATCTGGGAGCCCAGTGGAGCTGTTATTTTGAGCATTTCAGTTCTCCTTCACATGGCCTCTCCTTGTAGCTTGGCTTTCTCACATGATGGCCAGGATCCCAGAACGTCACAAAATGTGATGTTTTGAATCCTACTTTCTATTGGTCAAATAAGTCAAAAGACCATCCAAAATTCAGAAGGAAAAATACTCTCTACCTTTTAATGTGAGGAACAGAATGAGTACATAGGGAGCAGAGCAAATGCTGAGAACACTGTGAAGACTGGTTTACTACACTACATGACAAAACAAGTGGCTGAGGACAAACTATCAACTGCCACAAGACCTACATCACCATGGACGCACAAGCAGTGGAAAGACACAGGACATCCGATGGACATGAGAATAGGAGAACTCAAAAATAGTCAATAATCATTGCTGGTAGATGCCAGTGGCACATAATGAAAACTGAAGGATCTGGAACAGCCTAGCCAGCCCATAAGGATTCTCAAAACAGTTATTATAGTTGCCTTCCAGGACAGACGTATATAGAGGAGAAGTTGGTAGGAGTAAAATACAAATTGCACAGAACAGGTACAAGAGAGAATCCATAGTTAAGTGTGGGAGAGGGTTAATGGGTTCAGGAAATCTCAGAAAGCAAGACGCTTTTAAAAAATGCAATATGAGCCCTGGCTGGCATAGCTCAGTGGATTGGGCGCGGGCTGGGAACCAAAGTGTCCCAGGTTCGATTCCCAGCCAGGGTACATTCCTGGGTTGCAGGCCATAACCCCCAGCAACCGCACATTGATGTTTCTCTCTCTCTCTCTCTATCTCCCTCCCTAAAAATAAAATAAATAAAATCTTTAAAAAAAATGCAATATGAAAACAATACATGAAGGAATCGTGTGAAAGCTACCCTAAGCCCTTCCTCTTTCCAAAGGCTAAGAAAAACCAATTTCATGCAAAACAAAGAGCAAAAAACATTATATATATATATATAATGTTTTATATATAATGTTATATATATATATATATATATATATATATATATATATATCCCTCAGGAGCAGAAAAAGCAAACCTTATAGACAATGAAATCATGCTGAGAATACATCAAAAACATAACCTTATATTCTATTTCATTTTTTAAAAGATTTTTAAAAATTCATTGTTAGAGAGAGGGGAAGGGATGGAGAAAGAAAAGGAGAGAAACATTGATTGGTTGCCTCTTGCATGCCCCTCAACTAGGGACTGGCCCACAACCCAGGCATGTGTCCTGACTGGGAGTTGAACAAGTGACTTTTCAGTTTGCAAGATAATGCCCAACCCACTGATCCACACCAGTCAGGCTAACCTTATATATTAAAAAGAGACAAAAGACGTTAAGAAAATGACACCGTAGATGAGGGAAAAAACAACATAAGTAAGGATCAGAAAAATCCAGAAATGAAGTATAAGAAATTGGGGGAAAACTTGAAATAAAAGAAAGAGCTATTTTGGAAATAAGACTAAACTAGAAGGAACACAAGGGGAAATAAACACAATAGGTAACTGAGTAAGAGAGCTAGAAGACAAAAAAAAAAGAGAAAAATATTTTTAAATTTAAAAGAACTGAAGGAAGAGAGGAAAAAGTAATTGATAGCAAGTGACATATTAGAGGTGGACAAAGAATATCCAAATTACAGATAATAGGAGCTTTGAAGAAGATAATAAAAGTGAGGAAACAGCAGGAATACTATAATAAATAAATAGTAACATTTATTATTCAATGATTTTCTTCTGGATTAAAAATACTTAAAACTCATATTGAAAGAGACCAGCATGTATCTAAGGATATCAGCTTTAAATGGTCAGTACCAAGGCATAGTCTAATGAAATTCATGGACTTTAAAGATAAAGAAAATAATCCTTTTGATTCTAGGAAAGAACAGTGACTTCAAGGGAAAGAACAGTAGGTTACCATTAAGACCTTTTGACAGGAATGCTTTATGCCACACACACACAAAAACTGGAATAACATATTAAGACATTCAAAAGAAAAAATGTAATCCAAGGATTTTTTAGTTAGCAAAATTGACTTTCACTTATGAAGGACTCAAACAAACTATAAACAAACTATAACATTTAAGTATTCAGGGAATATAGTTTTCTTAAACTCTTTCTGGAGAATCTACTAGAAAATAAGCTTCAGATAACCAAAATGATTAGAAAGACTTTGTCATAAGAATAGCTAGTAATCATCAAACATACAGTTACTTGTAGGAACAAAATTAAAGGAGGCTAAAAAAGAAAAAGTATAGTCTATAATGGTATATACCCAGCATAAATATAATATAACTTTTAGAAAAGATGAGAACATTGAAGAATACATGAAAAAAGCACTTCAAACTTTCTCAACAATTATACAAATGATGGTAATATTGTTATTCTGAAAATGTTTGTGTAATGTGGGATAAAGTAAATTAATAATTATAATTATTTTATTTCTTTTAAACTATGTGTCCTTGATAATTAGGATTCTCAATGTGGAAATGTGGAAAAAAGGAGGTAGAGATTTGATACAATGGAGAGAAAGTGAAAAAAAAATTCTATAATACTAAATTTAAATAAAATGAACCTAAATTTTCTCAAGGAATTATTTAAACACACACACACACACACACACACACGTATATTTTTGCTCTGTTCCTATAGACATCTAAAAACAATGACAAACAATAGTAGTGTCCTTAGAACCCTAACATTGCACCCAAGTTCCCAGGGCTTTGGGGGGCTTTGGCTGATTCCAGGTTTGTGGCAAGAAGTGTGCAAGATACTTCTGGAACATCCTGTCATACCAGATTGCAGGAAAGCTATCAGAAACTATGTATTAGATTCAGCAGCCAACATGACTAGGTCTCCACTAGTCAGAGATGGAATATGGCAGGTCCTTGAATAGTATTTCATTGAGCATTGTTTTTTTTATAATGTTGATGGGATGGCTAGGAACTTAACTCTTGTTTATACCAATTAGCCTATAGTAAGATTGGTTTCATATGTCATTTCACCTAAAATTGTAGAACCTACTGACCCTGTTAAGTAAGGACTCATTTTAATTACAACAGACTAAAACCTGCAGTTGAACTTAAACAGATAGATAGCCAGATATTTCTCCAGCAAAATGGTTTAATTGGGGAACAACAAAGAATTGCCATTTGGAACATGGGCTCAAATGGCAAACCACACACAAATCATGAGAATGAAACAGGAATGTTTTTTCACAGGGGAAAAGAGAAGTTCAAAGAAGCTGTTGTAAACAAACAGTCCATTGGCACTGTGGTGGCTTTTCATTGGCTGAGTTGTAATAGTCTTTCATTGTCTGAGTTGGTTGCCTGACAAGGAGAAGATCCTCCCTCTTCCCAGATGGAGTAGGAGAGTAGAAAACATGTTCCTGTGGAAGATGGAAGGTATGCCTCTTTCTGTTTGGGGTGACCGATGATGAGTAGTAGGACCTGAGAACTCTTCAACTTCAATTTAAATGAGGTTTCTGTTAATTAATTTTGTACTGTCAAATTATTTTAAATCCATAAATTTATAATAATGAAATAAAAAATAAAAGATTAACTGGTCACCTTAGGAAGATCATAGGGTCAGAGTTTATACTATGCATAAATATTGTAAACAAGTGGAGAGGATGAGGCATTTGTCCAGCCCCACATAAAATGAACTGAGTTAGAAATGAAGGGGAACGAATCTTTATAAAAGCTCCATTAACATATTAAAAGAAAATGATAGAATTCACCATTTTTCAACCCTTAATGAATTAATCAATCTGGGCATTGCACATTAATGACTCACAGAAAGAGAGGCCAACAAACTTTATGCTTCCTGACACAAGAACACAATATCACCTATTATAGGCCCAAAAGATCAAACACAAGGCAATCAAATTTTGGATCTAGCTCCCAGGTTGCAGGAAATACAGATAACAGAATATTTGGAATTGTACCATGTGTGTTATCAGTAAGATATAAACTGTGGGAAACTCTACAATTCAAATACCTCAGGTTCTTCAACATATAAATTGTTAGAAAAAGAAAGAAAATGAATAGAAGTATAATTTAAATGATTTGGAGACTTAAAATACATAGCAATAGTTTTTCTTTCTTAAAAAAGATTTTATTTGTTTCTTTTTAGAGAAGGGAAGGGAGGAAGAAAGAGAGGGGGAGAGATACATCAAGGCGTGGTTGCCTCTGCGCAACCCTCTACTGGGAACCTGGCCTGCAACCCAGGCATGTATAATATACAAACTGGGAATCGACTGGCAACCCTTTGGCTCACAGGCCAGCAGTCAATCCACTGAGTCACACCAGCCAGGGAAAATTATGTAGCAACTGTTTTTCAATGGGCAAGAGTAAGTTATTGTTTTAGGTTTGCACACCAGGAGAATAAAACTAAAAAATCACACTTGATTTACGAAAAACACAGTTATTACTTTTTGAGACATAAAAATTGTTCAGTTGGGATGCAGCCCATGAGGGGCTTCCCTTTTTCACATTTAAAATATATTTTATTGATTATGCTATTACAGTTGTCCCATTCTTCCCCCCGCCCCCCATACCTTATTCCCCTCCACCTTGCTCCACCCTCCCACTGCATTCCCCACCCCCTTAGTTCATGTCAATGGGTTATACATATAAGTTCTTTGGCTTCTACATTTCCTATGCTATTCTTAACTTTCCCCTGTCTATTTTGTATCTACTATTCATACTTCTTAGTCCTTGTATCTTCCCCCCATTCTCCCCCTCCCCACTGGTAACCCTCCATGTGATCTCCATTTCTGTGATTCTGTTCATATTCTAGTTGTTTGCTTAGTTCATTTTTCGTTTCGTTTGTTTTTTATTTTTAGGTTCAGTTGTTGATAGTTGTGAGTTTGTTGTCATTTTGCTGTTTGTATTGTTGATCTTCTTTTTCTTAGATAAGTCCCTTTAACATTTAATATATAGGGGTTGGATGATGATGAGCCCTTTAACTTGACTTTATCTGGGAAGCACTTTATCTGCCCTTCCATTCTAAATGAAAGCTTTGATGGATAGAGTACTGTAGGATGTAGGTCCTCACTCTTCATGACTTGGAATACTTCTTTCCAGTCCCTTCTTGCCTGTAAGGTTGCTTTTAAGAAGTCAGATGATAGTTTTATGTGAACTCCTTTGTAGGTAACTGTCTCTTTTTCTCTTGCTGCTTTCAAGATTCTCTCCTTATCTTTAATCTTGGGTTATGTAATTATGATGTGCTTCCTTGGGTCCAACTTCTTTGGAACTTTCTGAGCTCTCTGGACTTCCTGGAAGTCTATTTCCTTTGCCAGAATGGGGAAGTTCTCCTTCATTATTTATTAAAATAAGTTTTCAGTTTCTTGCTATTCCTCTTCTTCTGACACCCCTATGATTCAGATGTTGGAACATTTAAAATTGTCCCAGAGGTTCCTAAGCCTCTTCTTATATTTTTGAATTCTCATTTCTTCATTCTGTTCTGGTTTAACGTTTGTTTCTTTCTTCTGGTTCAAACTGTTGATTTCAGTCCCAAGTTTATTCTCATCACTGTTGGTTCCCTGTGCATTTTCCTTCAATTCACTTTTCTTAGCCTTCACTCTTTCCTGTATTTTGTGACTATACTCAATCATTTCTGTGAGCATCCTGATTACCAGTGTTTTGAGCTATGCATCTGATAGGTAGGGTATCTCTTCATTGCTTAGTTGTTTTTTTCTGGAGCTTTGATCTTTCCTTCATTTGGGCCATTTTTTTGGTTTGGCTACCAGTTATGTAGTTAATGGGCATACACATAGCCTTAGGTATTCCCAAGGGCAGGGCAACCCAAGTTGCTGCCATGTGGTGCTGTATGTGGGGGAGGGGGTCTAAGAAAGAATAATGCCACTTGCTAGGTTCTTGGCCAGCTTTCAGTAACTTCCTCCACAGGCAAATTGAGCTCTTCTGGTGCTGATTCCTGGGTGGGTAGCTTTGTGTACTTTCTAGGACCCTGTGGGTCTCTCCAATGAACTCACCTATGAGGCTGGGAGTTTCTCCTGCTGTCACAACCCCCACAGGTTTTTTCAGTCAGAGGTTTTGAGGCTTTATTTTCCCATGCTGGAACCCTAGGTTGCAGGTCTCTCTCTCTCCCGAGTTGCTCCTTCCAGTTTATCCATATTTAAATGAGGGACCTCCTACTCTGCGAGCCACCACTTCACCCAGTTCAGGAGCCACCACCTTGTGGCGAGTCCTCTCTTCTCCAGCTGCCTGTCTCTGTCCCTCCTAATATACTGGATGAATATTTCTTCTTTAACTCCTTGGTTGTTGGACTTCCATACAGTTCAATTTTCTGTATGTTCTGGCTGTTTTTTGTTTTAAATTTGTTGTTGTCCTTCTTTGGGTTGTGAAAGGAGGCACAGTGTATCTACCTATGCCTCCATCTTAGCTGGAAGTCCCATGAGGGGCTTCTGAAGTGGCTGGCACGTTCTATTTTTTGATTGGTTGATGACTACAAGAATATTCACCTTAGTGTAATTAATTTTGTGGAGTTCTGTATCTACAGTTATTTTTACAATAAAAACTTTTAAATATGTTTATAAAAAACTAATGTCACATATCAAGTATGTTTAAATCCATGAGTGTATGTATTAATAATGATACCAAAAACAAAAAAAATATGAAAACCCTCAATTAGTGGCTACATAAGCATTTGCTTTATGAGGTTTGTTAAAGTTATACAATTGTTTTGTGCTTTGGGGTATGCATATTATGTTTCATAATAAAAAGTCTTTAAGTAGAATTTTCTGTTTTTAGAAAATTAACATTGAATATGACTATTAAATGTTTTTATATTTATATTAAATATTTTATATTCTCTTCTGTGAGCTCATAAAGTAATTTTACCATTGTAATTTTAAGGAAATAAGTTACTAAATGTTTTTTATATCAGAATTTTTTGAGTTTTTAGAAATGTTTTTTATCTCTTCTCCATAGTGGAGGTTAAATAAAATCTTTTTGTGTGTGTGGTTTGGAGTGGATAAAAATGTTTTTTAAACTTTCCTATTCATAGGAACATTTAAAAATTGAAACTGGCTATTTGGAGATTGTTGGGAATTTACAATTCTGCAATTTACTTATTTGAAAAAGATGGATTCCAGTCTACCACAGAAATTGATTCTTTTACAATCTGGAGACCTCAGTATGTTCTGATCTTGGATAAAATTGGTAGTAGAATAAAAATGGATAACAATGAGTACATCACGTCCCTTCTATTTCTTTGCCAAACTAAAATAATGCTTAGAATAGATTACAGCATCAGTTCTCCAAGTTGGCCTACTTGGGACTTCCTTTCTACAACCTTCATGAGCCAATGAAAGGATTCTAAAAGAGTCAACTCTCAATTTGTAAAATGAAAAAGATTGGTCTGGAAAAGAGTAGCTCAATTTTAAAGTAAAAGTCTTTTAAGATGCCTCTTACTGTCAGTGACAGACGAGTGACAATCATGATAGAGATATGTAAAAAATCTTTGTTGATATAATCTAATAAGATCAATAAAGTGATGGTGTCAAAGCATCTCAGACACCATAAAATGGCATTCATATAGTTTTAGTTCTGAATACAAATATATATGGTAGGGAATATTTTCTCTCCAATATTTTATTCTTACTTTTGCTGATGGTTATTTCACTTTGCTAATAAAGCATGTAATTGTGGCAAAGCAGATTATTCATCCATTATATTTTTAATATTAATTTATATGTACAAAATATTCATCAAATGCACCATCAGTGTGACAAAAGATGATAAGAAAGGTGGTAGTGAAATGGATTTTTGATTTGTGTAGCATTTATATCAACAGTGTTTTGCCACTTTGGGGAATTTGAATTTGATGAGAGACAGCATGATAATCATTAACACCATTGACAACAGTAATTGTTACATAGACAGGCAAACAGTTCACTTAGATATGCATTTACTTTTATGATATATTATCATGTCCTCTGTTTTTGATTTGATCTATATATTTAAGGATACACATGAACCAAATTAGAGATGTCTACTTAAATACAGATATGAAAATTGCTAACCCTCTCCAAGCTTTTCTATATTTTCATTAATTGTAAGCCAAAAAATTTCCTTCCTTCTTTTATCAATAGAATATCTGTTAGTCTACTCAATTCCTTTTATAATGCATAAAATTGTATATGTAAATATTAGTTGTGATCTATGAGCTCATTTTACTATTTTTCCTAATCCTGTTTCCAATAATCAAACCTAATGCTACTTCTCCCCGAATCAATTAATTTTAACTTTTCGATATTTTGCATTTTGTTCTTTTACTCTTCAACTTTCTTCTCTATTCTTTCTCTATATGCCCTTACTAACTTCACTTTTTATTGTCTCTTAATATCACTAGAGCCTGACAGACCCCTATAAGACACTTTGTAAAAAAATAGTATTTCTTTCTTTGCATAATTTGAAGGAATTACAGGTTTATTTGACATCATATTTATTATTACTTAAGTAGAACCACTTGAAATTGTTGTGTTTTAGGTTAAAAAAATTGAGATGAGATGAAATGAAGCAACCATTTCTGCCCTATAGTACTCCCTTTTTATCTCCTAATCTCCTTTTTCAAAACTTGTCTATGAATCTTATACTTACCCATACTCATCTATTTATTCCAACCCCCAATACACTCTGTCTTTAATCAGTGGTTCAACTTACTTGCCATCTGTTATATTAATGTGTTTGCCAGACAAACAGAACCTATACAATACGAGTATAGAGAGAGAGACATATAAGAGGAGATGAATTACAGGAACAGTCGCACATAATTAGAGGCCAAGAAATCCCGTGATGTAAAATTAAAAATATTTTAAAAATTAAATTAAAAATATTTAAATACTGATATAAAGTCAATATATCTCATGTTACATGATAAGGGAATAAGAGGGGACAGAGAATGAAGATATTTGCTTTATACACACACACAAACAAATGAATTCATAACAAAATAAAGAGAAAATACTCAAGACAATTATAGTCTTTGTTTCTGTAACTGTTCACGTGGTCACAGCTGTTATTTATAACTACCTTCTCTTACTACCCATTCTGTGTCCCCTTTGTCTTCAGCGAGCACCTCAGCTGGTTGTGGTTCTTTACTTGGAGGGGTCACCCAAACCTTCATTCTTGTACCTGGATTGGGTGGTTGTAGCTTTCTATTGACTTCTTTACAGGGTGTGGCAATATGGAGAAACACCCTAATAGATCTCTTGTATTCCAGACATATGCTTGCTTACCTCCACAGTGGAGTAATAATTCAATTTCCCCTTGGTAATCATGACTAGTCACCTGAGCCAACACCGTAACTCTCTTCTTTACTTGTTTCAGTGATACGAGGAGCTCCAAGTGGCCAGGTAACAGACTTAACTTCCAGTTCAATGGAACCGTTGCTGTGTCTCCTGGGGGAATCATTATTTCCGCAGAACTATGACCCCTTGGCCAGCAAAGCATAAAGTCACAGGAAGAGAACGCAAAAACTTTGCTGATGGATCACTGGAGGTAATAGTGAGTGATGCTGCTCCCATTTCTATCCTCTTCATTCCTAGACTCATGAATCCTGGCTGTTATAGAAACAGCACCATTATTGGATATCAGTTCAAAACATGCAACTTTCTGTAGAACCCTGACCCAGTCCTGCGAGTATGTAACTAAGTCTTTAAAAGGCCATTCCACACCACTTTATCAAGCCAAATACTTCAGGATGGTGGGGAGCATGGTAAGACCAGCAAATTCCATGAGCAAGGGCTCATTTTAGCACTTCTGATATGTGTGTGATTTGAATTCCTTGATCAGAAGCAATGCTGTGTGGGATACCATGACAATGAATAAGGCATTCTATAAATGCATGCATGGTAGTTTTGGCAGGAGTACTGCATGCAGAGCAAGAAAATGCATATCCACACCAAGCATCTATTCTAGTAAGAACAAAATATTGCCCTTTCTATGACAGAAGGAGCCCAGTGTAATCAACCTGCCAGTGGGTAGCTGGCTGATCACTTGGGGGAATGGTTCTTGGAAGACTGGACATTCTCTGGTGGCCATAACCAGGCTGACCCATGAGTGGGAATTCACATTGCTGAGCCCATGCATAACCTCCATCTTTTCCACCATGGTCACTCTGTTCAAGAGCCCATTGGGTGATTAACAAGGGTGGCTGGGGAAAGAGGCGAACTGGTAGACACAAAACAGTTTATTCTATCCATTTGATTATTAAATCCTCCTCTACTGGTTTCACCGTTTGGTGAGTGTTTGCATGGTACACAAATATCTTCACAATTTTGGGTGACTAAGATAGGTCTGTCCACATAGGTCTTTTATCCAGCTAGCCAAACCACTGGCTACAGCCCATGAATCAGTATGTAGCTGCACATCTGTTTTCCTTCCAAAAAAAAGTCAGCAATGAGGTGTACTGCCCAGAGTCTTCCCATTGTGAGGATTTACCTTTACAACTTTCCTTAAAGCAGGGGTGTCAAACTCATTTTCACCAGGGGCCACATCAGCCTCACAGATGCCTTCGAAGGGCTGAATATAATTTTAGGACTGTATAAATGTAACTACTCCTTAACTAGGGGCAAGGAGGTCAGTGCTGCTGCTGGGTAGAAACAAGGTGCTGGACCAAATTCAGCCCACAGGCTGTGTGTTTGCCACCTGTGCCTTAAAGGATATCTAAGTAAGAGGCTGTAGTACTGTAGCTGCCCACTTTCGAGTGGTACCTGCATAATCTGCAGAACCAACTATAAACCAGGCCTGAGTCTTCATCTTCTGTCAGCTGATCACAGAGAGAGGGAGAAAGAAGGCAGTGTAGCAGGAGTGGGCATTATGGAAATTTGGATGACTCCTTTATGTAACGTACTTGTTCCTTCAGGTCTCAGGCCCAGTCACATATACATTACTCCCATTTGATGATAGAGTGTTGCTGCACATGACTAACTTTATAGCTTCATGGGTCAGATAACATTCAGTTCATGATGGGAAGCTCAGATCACATGGTAATTTGGTGACCAATAGCCAAGTGTCCAGTCTCTACAAAGGCTCAGTAACAGGCCAAGAGCTGTTTGTCAAAAGGAGGTAATTATGTGCAATGTCCTAGAGGCCTATGCTGCAGTTCTCCTATAGGGGTCTGCAAAAGGCACCAAACAGCATCCCTATCTGCCACTGACACTTTGCTCCATTGGACCTGCTGGATCACAAGGCCCAAGTGGGAGAGCCACTTGCAAAATAACCTGGATCTGTTGCAGAGTCTTCTCTACTTCTTGGCCTCACTCAAAACTAGCAGGTTTTTTGGGTCATTGAGTAAATGGGACAGAGTAACACACTCAAACAAAGACTGTAGCACTTCCCAAATCCAAAGAGGACCACTAGGCATTATGCCTCTTTCTGGGTTATAGGACAAGCCAGATGAAGGAACTTATCTTTCCTCTTAGAAGGGATATTTCAACATGCTCCACACCCCACAACCCCTAGAAATTCCACTGAGGTCCTGAATTTTAGTAAGGCCTCTGAATTCTAGTGAGATTTATTTCCCACCCTCTGATACACAAATGTCTTTCTAATAAATGTAGAGTAGTTGCTACTTCTTCCTCACCTTTCCAGTCAGAATAATGTCATCAATGCATCAGTGCAATGGACCATATGATATCTTGTGAAATGGAAAGACAATCAAGATCCCTGTGAAGTGAATTATGACATAGGGCTGGAGGGTTGATAGGTGTAGTGCAGGTACAAAGTGAAGGTATATTGCTGGCCTTACCAGCTGCAAGGAAACTGCTTTTGGTCTTAGTGTAATGCTCTCCAGATCCATCCATGCTGTCACAAAGAGTAGTGTTTTCCCAGGTAGAATCAGTTCTTATGCTTCTGCTTGACCATTCTCACCATAGTAGCCTTCACTCCATAGGTCAGGAAACCAGTGTGGGCATACTGGCAACTATTACGTATGTCTACTCCAATTATGCATTCTTCAACTGGGGAAATAACCACAAGATGGGTATGAGGACCCACTGGACCCACCATGAGATGGAATTGAGCTAAAACTCCACTGACCACCTGACCTTCATAAACTCCTACTCTGTCTGGTGGGCCAGAGTGACATTTTGTGTCTCCTGAATTAGTGTCAGTTCAGAGCTAGTGTCCAGTAATCCCTACAGGTCTGATTATTTCATTTTCCACATTGGTGTATGATTATGCTGGTGAAAGGCCATATATCTCTTTGAGAGAAATATTAATTGTGTAAATTTTTGATAGGGTACTAGGGTTTTTCCTCAAGGGAATCTGGTCTTCCCTTCACTAAAACAGTTCTGGAACTATGTACTCTCAAGTCTGGAAATTGATTGAGACACAGTACCTCTCTGTTTTAAGTTAGACTTTTGTTCACTTGAAGTAGAACTTCTCTGGTTATACAGATAAAGTAAGAATTTAGTAAGTTCACCATTTATTTCACTCCTAGGAACATCATGATTAACCAGTCAATGCCACAGGTCTGTGCAAGTCAGACTATTCTGATTACTCTTTTGCCTCTGCTGTTCATTGTAGTAATCACACCCAACTTTTTTTTTATTGTTTAATTACAGTTGTCCCCATTACTCCCCCCATTACTCTCCTCCACCCTACTCACCCCCACCTCACACATTCACTGTCCAACCCCACTGTCTTTGCCCATGGGTCTTTTATACATATTCCTTGATGACCCTTCCACTTCTTGGCAGTTGAGTACCACCACTTGCCCCTGTCACCCCAAGATCCAATTATCCTTATTGCATATAAGTTTTCAAATTGAATGGCTGTAATTCCCATGTCAGATCTGGCCTACAGAGAACAGCAATCATGGAATAATCCCCCTACAAATTCCTTTTTCAGAGTATTGATGAAAGCTATGTCTGCTGAACCCTCCCAGTATAGGTAAATAGGTGTTAAATGACAAATCCACTCAACATTCCAATCTCCCTGAGTCTCCAAATCCCCTCCTCCACACTAAACAAAGGAAGGTCAAGCAATTCTAGTTTGCTCACTAAAAGCCACTTTCTGTCCATGTTTTAGTCAATCAATCAATCAATCAATCAATCAAATCCTTAGAGCCCTAATTCTCAAACTGCAACATTAAATGCAGAATATCTAGTTAGTGAGCCCATATCAGCAAATTTGTCCTAATCCAACTTTATGTTCTTTCCATCATTATCCCAACCTTTCATGTCCCATTCTCACACATTTCCCAAATTTCTGTTTATAGAAATACAGTGACAATGAATTACTAGAAAATGATCACACTTGAATTTCATGGCAATGTCAAGTTGCTATAAAGGTTATGAATGCTTACTCTCAATTTCTATACTTCTAAACTTTAACAAATTGTTTATAGGATGTAACCACTCTACCAGTCAAACTTTTATTAGCACTGATATAGATATTATAAACATCTATAGGTTGAAAAATTATTTCAAGAGTTCTAAAAAGTTGGAATTGACATAGTGTGCCAAAAATGCCAAGCCTGGGACATTTTTTCATCAAACACTGCTCTGAAGATAGGTACTTAAAACAAGGAAGAAAACATGTGAATAAACTTGTCTGTACATAACCCTAATATTATTGAACTGTTGTTTATCTATCTGATAAGTCTAAGATAAGCCTACTTATTAATGACCATTTTGATTCAAGATATTAGGCTTCTTCTTCCTAAAATCTAGCACCATGAAGAATATTGTGGATTTATTTTTCTGGTTGTTTCTGATTGTTTGTTTTTGTGGAGTTTTTGCTTATCTTGTTTGTCCTGGGTCTAGTCAGAATGCAAAAGAGGACTGCGATGAGATTCCTTGGTTGAACAAAATTTACATTAGTCATTTATATTCTTGAAGATGAAATTCAGTCCCAACAACTGGCAGATAATGACAGGTGAATATTTGAGTTTTACCAAAAGATAAAGCCCAGAACTGGTTATAAACATCAGCCTCATAACTGTCCTTCAGACAAACCACAAAAGGTGAGGAGAAATAGGTCAACAAACCAGAAACTCAGGGTCAGAGAGGCTCCTGAGAAAGAAAGCATCTGCAAAGTTAATGCATAACACCTGAATTTCAGAAGAGGACTTGCGTTCAGTTTAGAGATGAGAACTGTTAAACCCCAGAACTTAACCAATTAGGGTGGGCTCCTAGCAGCAGAATGAAATAGGCAAGAAGGAGACAGAGGCCTCCCCATCTGCAAGAGGCCAGTGAGAAATGGCAGTGGAGAAGTTATGCCACACTGCAGGTTTACACAGGGAAATCTGTGTGCAAAACATTGGGACTAAGGAAATGACAATGTGTGTTCAGGGTATAGAGAGTAATCAGCAAGAAAGAAACACAATTGATGGGAGTAATGCAGAGTTCAACATGTGCTGAATGGGCAATTCATAAAGAGAAGGTGGGCCTCTGCATGTTCTGCCAGAATTTGGGAAATGGGCTAGCAAGATAAGCAGAATCTTGGTTTTAGCACAAAACATCCTGAGAAAGTAAAAATAAGCTTGGAACTGAGAGAGTAAAAATCTACCCAACATTATTAGACTGGGCTAACAGCAGTTGCAAACTTAACAGAAAATAATATCTCTCTCCAGGACACTGAAACTGTACAGTATCATAACAACCCCCTACTTTAAGTGACTCCTGCCTTTTTATGTACTGAGGGACTTCACTCTCTAAATCATAGATTATCTGAGATTTTGCTTTTTAAAATATTAGTAAAAATTAAACAGCTCATTCTTGCTTGGAGGGTCTAAGGCACCTTGACACCGAATCACTCTTAATTTACACCTCAGGTGCAGAGATTCAGTTACGAGGTCTCTGACTACAACAGTCCACACCCATCTTAACTTTGCGCCTTCCAAGGAAACAGGATCCTGGGTCTACTTCACACCCCAAACCTGCTGTTGACACCTTCAGCCACAGCTTGCTTTGCTTTGAGCCTCTGAAACACTGCTTTATTTAAATATCACTTAAATTTCTCTCTTTCCCAAAATCTTATCTTGTCCTTTGTTTACTGAGATATTGAGGTAGCTTTGGTATGCAGTCAGTCTCCTTCCTTGTGTTGTCTCAGTAAGTCGGACTGTGTCAGACAACGCGTTTGCTCCTGCTCATTGTAGACTGGGTGGGCTGGAAAAATTCTCATCAATACCAGAATGAGATGAGGCAGCCATGCAGAAACCCTGTTGGAAAGACCAAAGGGAATTTTCATGTGGGGACAAGGTAAGAGTCCACTTACCAGAACCAGGATATTAGAGTAAGACAAAAAGCAAATGTACTTTGGTGTCAAGATGAAGTATTGGTCTATTAGAGTATCTCCTGCCTCCAGTTCAGATTGGTCTGAGGGTAGGGAGATGGTATTAGATGGCAAGAAAAGATTCAGTGTTTTCAACTGAGGAAAGTACAAGAGAAGCAGGAGCTGAGTTCCAGCTGGTTGTCTGAAGTATACGAGCAGGAAAAATGGCCAGTGACGGAAGCTCAACACAGTAGCTCCTGATTAAGGGGTCTGCCTGGAGCCTCACACAGGTAGATGCCTGGGAATTAAATTCTGCAAAGGACAAAGCATTTCCTCCCCCACAGACATTTTTTTATTTCTTTGAGGGGGAAAATACTAGGGAGGAAAAGAGGGAAAGAGTAAAGGAGGGAGGGGTGTAGCCAGTGGCAAAGCCCAAAATAATGGACTTGGTAGTAAAGGAAGCACCTTATGATAAAACACTCTGTAAATGGTGCTTTGTGCTACAGCTGGGGCTTGCCGACTATACTAACAGAAAACACATGGAGTCTGATGTATTGTCGATCTTTAGACCAACACCATTTTTCAGAGTTACATGAATGCCCCATAGGAATTGACCGCTGCCCCCCCCTTTTTTTTTAGCATATGAACCCAAGATCTCTGTTCAGAGGGGAGAGATTGGGAACACTGTATTTTTTACTTATTTCGAGGATTTTTTTTGCCAGCAGCTGTGAATGAATTACTATGAGAACACAATGATATTTTCATCTATGACTGAACTATTCCATTCTGTTCCTGCTCCTTTTAGGGAGAGGAAAATTGTTCCTAGTTATTTTGGTCTAAAGTTTTTCAAAACTTCCATTACAAACCATAAAGCATATTTGACTTCTGGGAAATTCTATCCCAGTTAACTTAAAATGTATTTATATGGTGAGGTATGTCTCTCTAAAGGTTATCTTTTTATAATCTAATTTAAGAAATAGATTTTATAGAAAAAAAACACACTTTCTATCTTTACTGATTTGTAGTATTGAGCAGGTATAGAAGGAATTCCAGGGTCAGGTGGGAAGAATAAGATGACCTCTGAGAGCCAGTTTTGAGATTATGCATCTTCAGAAGATGGTTTCACTTTGGGTGGTGGGTACATAGTGCAATATACAGATCTTGTATTATGGGAATGTACACCAGAAAACTCTATGATCCTATTAACCAATGTCACTCCAATACATTTAATTAAAACATTTTTTTAAGATCATGCATTTTAAGTCATATGTGGAACAGCCTATGCAACCAAAAAGAAATCATGACTTTCCAGCCAGTACCGCCAGTGCCACTGTGAGAGTCTCTTACTCAAAAGATGACGATGTTACCTCAGCTCATTTACTTTGGCACAAATGAATCCTGAAAGCCATTCCCACCACCACTCTTGCTCCACCCCTCCACATATACACCTCTATTTCTTTGTTTATTTTTTTAACCACTGCTTCAAAAGTGGAAAAGATACTTAGATGAAAGGAGAAACGTAAGTGTGAAAAGTAAATATAAAACAATTACTAATGGTAATAGTGTTTTATAATGCTCTTCCAAATCAATGGTTTTCAAATATTTTATACTGCAACCAATAGTTGGGATGACATTTTACATCATGGCCTAGTATAAGCATACTTAGACATATTTGTGAATATAGATATAAATATGAAGTTTCACAAAACATTACATATGATGCACTATGTTTTTTTTCTTTTTATTTTTTTATTTCTTTTTCTTTTCCTTTGTTTTACAAAATGGTCATAAGTCACTAAACTGATATCATGACATACTAAATGAGTGACATCCTGCAGTTTAAAAATACTACTGTCACGGGCAATATTAGCAGATATCTTATGAATCTTTATTCCAGAAAATAACCCTAGCCAATTTTGTTTTCTAACATCAGGCTTCAAAGTGTACAAAGAATCTACTCTTGTGACATTGTTTTCAAGTGTCTCCATTTTTGCCTCAATGGTTCAGAGGATAATAATGTCAGAACTGTTATATTAGAAAATCAGGATCCTAGTCTCTCCTTCATTATTTCTGACATCTGCTCTAGATTCTGATCTTCCACCCCCATAAACACTTCTTAAGATGAAATCTTTATTAGAACTGTCTGAAAATGTACAGACAGTTCTGTACATTTCTGGACAAATAGTCCAGCTCAGACTATTAGATTCCACTGTTCTGCAGAGTTCTCTGCATGAATGGCTTAGAAAGTAATGGAAAAATAGGAAGAAATCATATTTATGGCAGTTTACAAAATAAAATACAATGACAGCATGGACGGATCTGGAGAGCATTATGCTAGGTGAAGTAAGCCTGGCAGTGAAAGACAAATACCATGATCTCACCTATAAGTGGAACCTAATCAACAACACAAACAAACAAGCAAAATAGAACCAGAGACATCGAAATAAAGAACAAAGTGACAATGACCAGAGAGGAGGGGGGAGGGAGATAATGGGGGGAAAGAAGGGGAAGGTTCATCAAAGAACATGTATAAAGGACCCATGGACAGAGACAATTGGGGGGGGTAGATTGAATGTGGGAGGTTGGGGTGGGTAGGGTGTAGGAGAGTAATGGGGGAATAATGGGGACAACTGTAATTGAACAACAATAAAAAAAAGAAAAAAGTGATGCTGCTTTCCTGGAAGGTTTACAGAGATTAATGCCACCAACAGGGCCTTGAAAGCTTCAAGGGTGGTGATTCCCACCATTTAACTCTCCTATTTGACCTGAGCAGAAAACAAATGGATATCAGAGAATGACCATGGATTATTGTAAATTTAACCAGATGGTGACTCCTGTTGCAGGTGCTACACCAGGTGTGGTTTCAGTGCTTGAGCAAATTGACACATCCACGGTACCTGGTGTGCATCATTGCTCTGGCAAGTGCCTTCATTTTCCATAAAGATGACCAGAAACAGTTTCCTTGCAGCTGGTAAGGCCAGCAATATACCTTCACTTTGTACCTGCACTACACCTATCAACCCTCCAGCCCTATGTCATAATTCACTTCACAGGGATCTTGATTGTCTTTCCATTTCACAAGATATCATATGGTCCATTGCACTGATGCATTGATGACATTATTCTGACTGGAAAGGTGAGGAAGAAGTAGCAACTACTCTACATTTATTAGAAAGACATTTGTGTATCAGAGGGTGGGAAATAAATCTCACTAGAATTCAGAGGCCTTACTAAAATTCAGGACCTCAGTGGAATTTCTAGGGGTTGTGGGGTGTGGAGCATGTTGAAATATCCCTTCTAAGAGGAAAGATAAGTTCCTTCATCTGGCTTGTCCTATAACCCAGAAAGAGGCATAATGCCTAGTGGTCCTCTTTGGATTTGGGAAGTGCTACAGTCTTTGTTTGAGTGTGTTACTCTGTCCCATTTACTCAATGACCCAAAAAACCTGCTAGTTTTGAGTGAGGCCAAGAAGTAGAGAAGACTCTGCAACAGCTCTGCACCAGAAGAAAGGGGGGAGGGGATAAAACAGGGAAAGTCCATTAAGGAACATGTATAAAGGACACATGGACAAAGCCAAAGGGGGCAGGTTCGTAGGTGGGAGGTGGGATAGGTGGGGCATGGGGTGGAGCAGTGGGAGAAAAAGGGAGACAACTGTATTTGAAAAACAATTAAAAAAAATTTAAATAAGAAATACAGTACAGATTATCCATCTGTGTTTATTCAAGGTGTATTCTTAGGTTAAATAGACTAAAATAAGTAAATTGTGTATAGTAGAATTCCATGTGTTTAAAAGGGGGACATATGTACTAATATGTGTATAGAATGTTTCTGAGAAGTTCCACAGGATATTAGTAGTGGAAATTGCCTCTAGGGAAGAGAAATAGAAGACTAGGTTCTGGGATGATGAAGATTTAGTATTTTTGTATACATTTTCATAGCATTTGAATTTTTTATTTTGTGTCTATATATTATTTTGTTCATTAAAAATATCAATAGTTAACTTTTAAACATGTGATGCAGGGAATAAGTACTTGCAACCTCATTAAGATAAAGGGAGATTTCCTTGTGAACAGTTGTATAAATAGATGTTTATTATAACACCAAAATTCATTATTTCTTATATTCACATGTCTTGTAGAACTTACAAAGAGTTTCACACCCATTACTTGATTGAGTGCTCATCACAACATTTTGAAACAGGTGGGACAAATACTAGAAGACACTTCATGAAAACCCTGAAGTTTAAATGAGTTCAAAATCTAGAGTATATTTTCACAAAAGAAGTTTGGAGTGATTTACATGACTGTGATATATTGAAACCTGAAATTTCACAGTATTTTGAGTTATCAAGTAGTTTATAAATAGCAGTGTTTTTAAAGACTTCAGAAATATTCCTTGCTGTATTGATCTCTTGACAAAGAAACTCTTGCATACAGGAGAAGAGGCAGAAAAAAAAACAACCTATTGAAGCTCTTGGTGTAAAAGATGCTTAATACTAGAACGTAAATTGTCAACTAATGCCTGATCGAAAAGAAACATTAAAGAAGTTGCATCAAAAATTTGCTCGATAGATTTTTACCTTTAAATTAGTACAAACCTAAAATAATTGTCCAAGTGGAAAAAGAGGAAAATGATAAATCATCACTACTAAATCTTGAAAAAATGCCCTGAAATTTTATGTCTATAATCATTATATTTCCCAGTGTCCATGGACAATTCCAATTTACACCTCCTATAGTTATTGATAGCACTTCTTTTAAAAAAGTATCCTTTACTCTCAGAGGACATACAAATTTATATCCTAGGGTAATAAATTGTATCTCCACCCTATGAAGTATCACAGTCTAGACTCCAGTCTTCAGGGTCCTCATGTTCTAGTGTTTGGTTTCATCTCAAAACTAAAAAATTACCCTCTTTCATGCAGAGGCTAAATGATCAGTGCTCAGATTTTAGTTGCATATATGACTCAAATGAAAGTGAGTAGTTTCCAAGCACTACCCACCAGCAACTATTGGCTTTGTGAAAGAGATTGATAGTGAGGAGAGTCTCAAGGTCTGATTTGGAAGTTTTGGTTTGTGGGGGTTTAAAAGGGAAATGTTAACCAAGTTTGAATTGGTGAGACTGAGGCAGAAAACAACTTTTTCACTTCACAGAGTTCAAAAATTGAACACCTGCCTCCCAGAGTTTTCATCTGTGTCTTCGTTTATTTATTCCTATTTGGAGAGTGGCTAGTGGAGGCAAGACACCGATCTTGCTGAAGCACTGCATCAGTTTTGTCAATAGTTTCAGGCACTTCATACTAACTTTCCAGTGGTTTTCAGGGATGTGATACTAATGTCAGATTTTGTTTAAATCAGCCTCTGAATTCTTCTCTAACACCCTTTAGAATTTTCCTAATTTGGAATTACACTATTCAATAATTACAAAGATTATTCCCATGGTCCAGAAAGATTAAATTATTGCTGCTTTTTTTTTTATGTTACAGGTGCATTTCCTAGAACAAGCAAATGAATCAGCAGCCAAGCTGGATATAGTTGCAGCATCTTTTACTCAGCAGACTATCTATTCAGAACATGTAATTACTCAAAAGATTAAGGCAAAGCCACGAGTGTTTGTGTGTTTGTTCACTTGCCACATTCTCTAAAGCACTTGGCATTTCAGTTGAAGTTATCATGCACTACGTGATTACTTGAGGTTTCTGTGTAAAGTATTAAAGAATATTTTAATTGTCCTTTTATATTTAGTTTATACTTAACTTTATGTTTAGATTTACACTTTTAGCAAAATCTTTTCAGAATATATTTTAATACACATGTACCAAACATCAAACATTTGAATCCTTTCTCTGAGGGAATTGAGGCTTGGACTGAATCCACCAGTTTGACTTAATTCCCTTCATTTTCTGTGAATGTTTGCATATCTTCTGTTTATTTCTCCTCTCTCCTTGTTTTCTTGGAAATTTTTATTTTCTATCACTCACCATACTTTTCACAAAAGGAATCTTTATTTTATTCTAATCATCACTAGTTGAGTGATTACTGTCACTGCCTTCACTGTCACTATCACTGTCACTGTCATTTCCATTGTTCTTGCCATTACCAGACTTGCTCTTACTGTCACTCTCATCACTGCTGTCAGATGCACTGTCACTGCTTTCACTGCTGTTACTGCTGTCACTATCTGATTTGCTGTCACTACTATCACTGCTCTCACTGCTGTCACTGCTATCACTGCTGTCACTGCTGTCACTACTGTCACTGTCACTGCTGTCACTGCTGTCACTGCTGTCACTACTATCTGATTTGCTGTCACTGCTGTCGCTGCTGTCACTGCTGTCGCTGCTGTCGCTGCTGTCACTGCTGTCACTGCTGTTGCTACTGTCACTGCTATCACTGCTGTCACTATCTGATTTGCTGTCACTGCTGTCACTGCTGTCACTACTGTCACTGCTGTCACTACTATCTGATTTGCTGTCACTGCTGTCACTGCTGTCACTGTCACTGCTATCACTGCTGTCACTACTGTCACTGCTGTCACTACTATCTGATTTGCTGTCACTGCTGTCGCTACTGTCACTACTATCTGATTTACTGTCACTGCTGTCACTGCTGTCACTGCTGTCACTGCTGTCACTACTGTCACTGCTGTCACTACTATCTGATTTGCTTTCACTGCTGTCACTGCTGTCATTGCTGTCACTGCTATCTGATTTGCTGTCACTGCTGTCACTGCTGTCACTACTATCTGATTTGCTGTCACTGCTGTCGCTGCTGTCACTACTATCTGATTTACTGTCACTGCTGTCACTGCTGTCACTACTGTCACTGCTGTCACTACTATCTGATTTGCTGTCACTACTGTCACTGCTATCACTGCTGTCACTACTGTCACTACTATCTGATTTACTGTCACTGCTGTCACTGCTGTCACTGCTGTCACTACTGTCACTGCTGTCACTACTATCTGATTTACTGTCACTGCTGTCACTACTGTCACTGCTGTCACTACTATCTGATTTACTGTCACTGCTGTTGCTACTATCACTGCTGTCACTACTGTCACTGCTGTCACTGCTATCTGATTTGCTGTCACTGCTGTCACTGCTATCACTGCTGTCACTACTGTCACTGCTGTCACTACTATCTGATTTGCTGTCACTACTGTCACTGCTATCACTACTATCTGACTTACTGTCACTGCTGTCGCTACTGTCACTGCTGTCACTGCTATCACTATCTGATTTACTGTCACTGCTGTCACTGCTGTCACTACTGTCACTGCTGTCACTACTATCTGATTTACTGTCACTATTGTCGCTACTGTCACTGCTGTCACTGCTGTCACTACTATCTGATTTACTGTCACTGTTGTCACTGCTGTCGCTACTGTCACTGCTATCACTGCTATCACTACTGTCACTGCTGTCACTACTTTCTGATTTGCTGTCACTGCTGTCACTACTGTCACTGCTGTCACTACTTTCTGATTTGCTGTCACTACTGTCACTGCTGTCACTGTTGTCTGATTTATCTTTGCTGCTGTCTGATTTGCTATCATCACTCTCATCATTACCATTGCCATTACTGTCACTATAATTAGCATCTGATGAGCTGTCATTTTCATCATCTCCTTCTCCTCTTGAGTCACTGTCATTGTCATTATCTTTTGAATCATCAGAGTTATAAGATATATCTCCTTGGTTACTGCTATTATGGTCACCTTCAGAATTGGCATCATCATTGCCATTAGACTCATCACTGCTATTGGGATCATCTCCTTGCATGGATTCATCATTAAGCTCATAACTATCATATCCATCACTGTTACTGTCACTACCTGTTATGCTGTGTCCAACATTACTTTCAGGTTCTGATTTCTGGCCAGGTCCTTGCATGTTGTCAACCTCTCCTTGTGACTTAACATTTCCATTGCCCATAATCATTCCATGTTGTCCTTTGCTCTCTTTCTCTCTGTTGACTTTCCCAGCTTCTTTGGTAATATTGTTTCTGTTGCCTCTGCTGGGAAGTTCAATTTCTATTCCCTGTGGAAGAATGAATAAAAGCATTAGTTAGTGAAAGTTACACTGCAAAACTGCATTGATCTGAGGAAGACTGACTGAGGAAAGTGACCAGAGAAACAGAAGTTCAACTTCCAGCACTTCAGAAACATCTGCTTGAGCAAATGTGTGTTATTCAGCACTTGAAAGTTCTCTAGTGTTCAGATTATACAACAACCCACTCACATTTTTACCCAGTAGGAAGGAACTTTTATAAGCCGTTACATGGTACAGCCATTATTTAGCATAAGACTTTTCCAGAACTATAACCAAATTTTCAGAAATGTTTGAGTTTTAAAATTGTTTTATCTCAAAGTCAGGTAAGGACTCTGGCTTTCCCATCCAATACTCAGGAAACTTAGGTGCAAAAAATACACAAACGTCTGTCACGATTTATTTTTATAATACTATTAGTAGGGTGGAGGGGAAATTTTAAACTGTCATTTAAAAAAATCAGCTTCACAAACTAACCTTATCTTGGCTCTTCCCATTAGTACTTGGCTCTGATTCTTTGGTAATTCCATTTTCCACATCATTGTTTTCTCTATGATTGGGTTTTTGGGTGTCCTCTATTCTTTTGCTATCATTTCCTTCTGGAATACCATCAGAATCCTCCTCACTCTTGGAAGCATTGTCTCCGTCCATGTGCTGGGCATCTTCTTCATTGTCAGGGTCATCGTCTTCACTACTGATTGAATTTTGACTTAAGCTATTATCATTGTCATCTTCTTTTCCATGACCCTGACCCTCCTGGCCCTTACTATTATCAGTGTCCTCTTTTCCATTTCCTGTTTCTTCACCTTCATTATCACCAGAGCCATTGTCTTCATCCTCATCTTCTCCATCCCCACTGGGACTCCCATCAGAATTATCCAGGCCAGCATCCTCTCTATTGCCAGCTCCACTTCCCCCTGGTGTTTCCCCTGCCTCCTCATGACCATTTCTCTCACTTTCTTTCTGAGGTGTTACTTCACATGTAGCACCCTCATTTCTACAGGAATCCCCATTTGTTTCATTCTCGTGGCCTGTACTGTTACTGCTTCCAGCAAATTGATGTTCATCTTTTTCAAAAACAGTGGCATTCTCACTCTGACTTGCATCTCCAACAGTCCCATTCTTTGAATTCTCATCAGTATTTCCATTAATATCACTCCCATTTGCTGCTCCAGTATTATCAATAATGCTTACTTGTCCCCTAAGACCATTGGCTGTGGTGTTCTCTTCCTTTCCATGTATCCCATCATGACTGTATGTTTCTGGTCTTCCTGTGCCCCCATTCTCATCCTTGGGGTGCTTCTCTTCATTTACTAACATGGAATGCATAGAAGAACTTCTCCCTCCTACCTCTGCCCACTCAGAACAATTTCTCTCTACTTTGTAACCATCTTTGGTATACTGTTGCCTTCCCATTTCATTTTCATGCATGGGGACACCACTCTCTTTGGTGGTATTGGTAGCATTTAGCTCATCCTGAAAAAAAAATTGAAATAAGTTGTGAATATCATCTTGAAGTAACATAAACTGAAAAGATAAGCATCAATTTTGGGGGAAGGTAATGGAAGCTAAAAAACACCTTAGAACCACACTTTATATCCTATACCTGTATTGGCAGTTTTGATTTTTCTGGGAGATTCAAATTCACAGATTTGCCAACAGTGTATCTCTCCAATGGCTTGATCTGAGGAACCTAACAAAATTGAAAACATTCTTATTTTGTGTACATGCACATCCACAGACACAGATACACATTTTCCCTAAATGAAGAAAAAAAGGATCTAGCACAAAGGCCAAAGTATGCTCTAATCAGGTAGAAAGAGAAATGACTTTTTATAGGGCTGATGTGGGATTTAAACTGGCATACAGATATTTTTTTTCACAATGGTGCTACCAATTTCATTGAAGAATTAACCAGATCATTTATCTCAACTACAGAAGAGGAACAGTCTTTTCTAAAGATGAAAAGGTAGACTTTAAATATTTCTGTATAATGAGCCTTTTGCAAAGAACCAGACCCCACTAAAGATAAACATGCCCAAAGCCTCTAGAACAGTTGGTATGACAAGAGCCAGTGCATACGAAAATCAAGTAATAGGCTACTTCTGTGTCCTCAAGAGCACATTTGAAATAGCTGAGAAAATTCTCAACTATATAAATACCAAAGAGTTTGGTATTATGAAAACATATCAAAATGTTAACCATAGCAGCTGGCTAATAAAATTATATACAAATGGTTGTATTTTGTGAATTATTCTTTGTTGGTGTTTATCTTTATATTCCAAATTTTCTACAGTGAGCATATAAAAATTATGTCTCTGAGTAAAATGTTAGTTTTCTCCTATGTAAAAAAAAATTCTATTTTTCCCTATTTTTCTTTCTTGAAAACTTCCCAAATGATACGGGCTTCACTGATATTGGAATGAAGTTCAGAGCACATGAGCAAAGATGAACAAAATCTTTGTGATTTCTGAACACTGAATGTAAATTGATCTCAATGAATTTTAAATAGGAATCCTACTAACATGGATTTTGATTGGAGAAATGGGAGCATGAATTTGAAGTCATATTTAGTTTTGGGAAGACCCTAGAGATATCTTATCAAGTCTTTCATGCAAATCTAAATGTTTAGGCTTAGTTTATCCACAGACACAGAGTCGTGTGTGTGTGTGTGTGTATTTTTTTTTTTTGAGGAAGGCATGCTTACCGGAATGGCCCATGTTGCTGCCCAAATGCAAAAATATATGATTATCTTCATTTTCTTTAGAAATATTAGTTAATGGCTGTTTTTTAAAAAAAGAATAGCACAACATTACTTATAAAGCAAAAGATAATAACCACAGTAACATAATATTTGGTTTGTAAGCATTTGCTTTTCTCCTGGAAAAATATTTATCAAATATGAGAAGGTGCCTGTCAATACTCAATGTCCCTGATACCTGGACTGTTTGTGGAGGTATAGGGGGGCATCATCAGGCTCAGCACCGGTGTAACTACCTAGACTTTGTCTGCTTCTGCCAGGGAAGGGAAATAGCCATGCAGTCACAAATTTATAATCATAATTGTGTCTTTCTGCTATTCTTGATGGTAATAATCTCTCTTCTGAATAGATATTTTACTATTTTAAAGATTTATTTATTTATTTATTTATTTATTTTTAGAGAGAGGGGGAGTAATGGAAGGAGAAAGAGAGGGAGAGAACATCAATGTGTGGTTGCCTCTCATACATCCCTACTGGGGACCTGGACTGCAAGCCAGGCATGTACCCTGACCTAGAATCAAATTGGCAACCCTTTGGTTTGCAGGCTGACACTCAATCCACTGAGCTACACCAGCCAGGGCTCTTCTGAATAGTTTTAATCAAGAGTAACTAATTGTACTAAGATTGTGCCTAAAAGATGAAGCACTTACCATCCCCTTTCCAAATTCATACAATTGGGCTATTCTAGATTGTAAGGGACAGGTGTGAGGGAGCCTAGGCTAATGGAAAGAACATAGAATTTACAGACCTGGGTTTGAATTCTACCTTTGTTACTTGATGTGTGAGTTGGAGAAATTTAAGTACTATATTAAGCCTGGTTCCTCCATCTGGGATAATAATAATAATTCCTGCATTTTAGAATTACTCCCATTATTTTAGTAGAAAAATCTCTGAGAAGTCTTCTCTGACTCCATTTTCAGAGGGTGTTTGGTCTCTCTCTCTCTCTCTCTCTCTCTCTCTCTCTCTCTCTCTCTCTCTCTCTCTCTCTCCACCCAGACGCTCTGCACACCTCACTGGTAACATATTGTACTGTTTTGAAATAGCCCAGTTACTTGCATGTTCCCCTGCCCTACTGAGTGCTCCTAAGACCCAGGATAATGTCTTGATAGTCATTGCATTCCAATACACAGCACAGTAAAACACATTTTTTTAAATATTATTGATGAATAAATACTTATTAGTATAAGCAATACCTGGCACTATCCTGGGTATTTAGTGATCTCGTAACTAATGATAGCAATGATTATGAAGGCATTCTAAACATATGATCCATTATTCCTGTTAAAACTCACGTTCAGAAGTGGTCTAATATATACTTTAATACATTGGAATAGGCATTGCATAGTCCATGTGAGTCAAAAATTTAAATTTCTATTTACTGCAAATTGGATTGTTTGATGTAATGATACCATTACTATAGAAAGGAAGGGGGAGTTTTACTCCTATTTCATGAACTCCCACTGGATTTGTAGATTATAATGCTGCATGTTATAAAATAGCCTTTATTCAATTTAACATTGATAGTGAAAACAGAAAATGTCAGTGAACATCAACTGCCATAGAGTTATTGGTATTTCTTTACAGGAAAGAGGACACAGTTCTACAGCTACTGAGAGAAAACCAAAAGTACTTACTCTTAGAGCTGCTCAACAGAAAGCCAAGACCTGCTTCCAAAATGCTACAGGTTAAAAATGAGGCTGAGGTGACCTCAGGACAAGTATAAGGCAGAGCTCTAGGCAAACGTGTTGAAGGGCAGCTGTTCAGTACACAGGGGTTGCACTGTACTTTGCAATCCCACACCTAATTATTACACAGACTCTGCAGAAGGCCAATCTACACTGTGGTTTGGAGGAACCATAGTGTCTTGGAAATGTACCTATAGTGAAAGCCAAGGTCATATGCAGCCCATTTCCAAACTGCAGTCCAGAAATCTGACCATATTAGCTTCATTTCAGATACACTCCAATGATGCTCATCACTGCATACACAGGTAGCTAAATGGCCTGAAAGACTCCTACAGAAACAGCCTCAGTTTTGTCAGTCTGAAAACAGAGGCTTAAGAATTGTGTGAACTTCCAAAGGTCTAGTCAAGGGACAGATATAAATGACCCATGCACATGGATGACAGGGTGAGGATTGGTGTGGGAGCCAGGGATGGGTGGAGTTGGGGAGAGCAACTGGAGAAAATTGGGACAACTGTTATAGAACAACAAAGATAGATAAATAGATGATAGATAGATAGATATTCTGGCTTGCCATAACTGCCTTCAGATTGTTTCATGTATTGTCACAAATGAAATGAGGTTTAGAAAATACCTAGTTAATTTGGACAATTTTTTTAGGTGAAAAGCAAAGGCCAGTTAGGCCCTGTTTGAAAGTTCAAGCTGGATTTTTAAAATCTGAGTTATCTAATTTCTTACTGAAACTAACCAAAGCAACCAGATAATTATCAAATTTCCATTTTGATAATTATCAAAATAATTACCAACAATTTCTATTTCTTAGTTTGCCAATATTTTAGTAACATGTCTTCCTTTTTTCAAACCCATCATATTGTAAAATGCAGAAGGAGTGTGAAAAGAAGCTAGAATCTCTACATATTCTAAGTAGGAGTGTTTTTAATATTGCTTTACAACTCTAATGTCAACTGGCAAAGAGAAAAAATAATTTTTAAGTCAAAAGTTAATTTTTTAGGGACCAACAAGTTAAATGGAAACAGATTCATTTATTCATTCATTCATTCATTCATACATCCTTCAAACATTTGAAGGCCTAACATGGGCCAGATACTGAGCCCTAGAAACAGATGTGAGTTTATCACTGAGTAGATTAGACAGTCTTTGAAATAAGTGTAACATAATGTGTTAAATCAAATTCATGTTTATTTCTCTAAAAACTCTGTGTTTAAATGTTAGGGTTGTCACTATTTAAAAGAGGAAGAGATTGTTTCTTATCTTTTTCACTCATGCCCATCACATCTCACATTGCAATGGTGAGTCTGAAATATGGCTTTAACCAGACTCGAGCTTCTTAAAAATGGTTTTTCTGGATAAAAATAACAGTAATGGAACTTTACTGAATTATATACAAAAGGTTCTAATCACTCATTCTGTTATTAATATTTTAGATTTAAAATATTTGTTTCATCTTATATATACTCTTTATATTAACAAATGTGAAAAAAAACCCTATCCTTCAGTAACACAATATTTTGCCAGATAGAATTAGTATTTCTTACCATATAATTTTCCATTATCTTTTAATATAAACTGTTGATTTGATGAGTCAAAAGGGGAGGGAAAAATCTAACCATACAGGGATACTCACTTCTAAAACTCTACTTGGCTTCTCTGAAATTCAAATTTCTTTCTAAAGTCATCTGTTGGTCTTGAATAAAAAGGATGTTTCATCTTACCTTAAAAGCCTTCAAAGGGACTTTGAAAATCCAGGATTTCTTATCTTTTTTCTTTGAAGAATGAGAAGCACACAGTCCTAGACTTTTGCAAAATAATTTTGTACCTGCCGAAATTTAAACTCAGTTTGATAATTTTCTCAACCAATCACTGTTTAGGATCTCTGATATAGGGTTATAATGTGTCACTGTGTCTATGAAGCACATAATAACCTCCTCCACCTCCTTCACTTGCTGATGTGTATTTGCTCACTGAACCATTTGGTTCCAAAGGGACTAGACTTACTTTCACTTAATTAAATAGCTTTTGGAAGGCTGTTTTGCATCTTAAATATAGAGAATCAGTGTAACATATCTGAAAAGAGCCACTTAAACTCTGTCACCCTGACATTTCTTGTCTTACTAAGGTTGGCAATCTAAGAAAACTCTAGGTTTCTTTAGTAAATATGACTACCTATTTAAGATCCCTGTCATTCCTGAGGTAGGTATTAAAGTTTCTGCGCTATAATTCAAGAAGCTGTCCACATACAACAGCCTTGACATTGCCCTGAGAGGTGTTTTTAACAATCTATAAATAGTAACTCCATGAAATCTCTCTGATCTAAACACTGATGTGAAGTTTTAAAATGTATCAATTTATTATTCAAACTAAGTTTTAAAATAGACATTCAAAATATTGTGAGGTAGTTAGATGTGCAAAAGTATGTACAAAGGATTTAGCTCTCAATGATCTCTGTTATCTGTCAGCCGTGGAGGACAAAATAGAAAACCGGTTCATGTTCCTCGGATTAAGTTTTGGTACCTGGACTCAGCATCCTCTTGAACCATGACACGTGCTATGACTCAGTTAATCTCTAACCCATGCCTTCAATTTGTGAGTTCAAAAACTTGACAATCTATATCTTTCTATGAATTTGCTCAGAATTTTCAGAAATAATCTAATATTTTTGTAGGTTGTCACATCAAAGGATATGAATCATGTTCCACCACTAATATATTGCCACCTGACAGTCATACAGAATAACTACAGAATTTATACATAGCACTATTACAGGGAAGGCAGTAAGGTTGAGAGGGAGTACAGGGAATGAAAAGAGGATTTGCCTTAAAGCTGTTTTCATAGCAATCACTTTTGTTTATTTGGACAGCATGTTTATGTGGGTTGCTTAAAAGGCCTAACCAAGTGCTAAGGGGCCTGAGGTCACTCCAGGAAGTAACATAGCTCCCTCACTCACACAGACTCCAGTGGAGGTTAGTGAACTGAGCCTGCCTTCCTTTCCCTTTATTTGAAAGAACATGAGTTATAGTCAGAGATTTCAATAGTTGATAGAACTAGTAGACAGAAAAAAAAAATCAGTACAGATAACCATGTGTAAAAAGAAAGATCAAACAACTTGATCCAATTGACATTTAACACTTTATCCAGCAACAGCCAGATAAACATTCTCTTCAAGTACAGGTGGAACATTTACCAAGAGAGATCGTATTCTAGGTCCCAGAACAAACCTCAATAAATCTAAAAGGATTTGAGTTATACAAAGTATGTTTACTAATCACAATAGAATTAAATTTGAAATCAGTAACAGAAATCTGGAAAGCCCCAAAATTTGGAAGCTAAATAGTACACTTCTAAATAATCAATGAATGAAAGAAGAAACCGAGAGGAAATTCAAAATGTATTGAAATTGAATGAAAATAAAAACACAGCACTCTATCAAAATTTGCAGGATGTCATTAAAGCAGTTCATATGGAGAAAATTATATCACCAAATGCCTGTATTAGAAAAGAAAAGAAAAGAAAAGAAAAGAAAAAGGTCTCAAAACAATGACTTCACCTTCAACTTTAAGAAACTACAAAAGAAAAAATTAAATTCAAATTAAGCAAAAAAAATAGTAAAGATCAGAACTGAAATTGGTAATTTTAAAAAATATATCTATAGAAAATCTATGAAACTAAAAGCTGTGCTTTTTTTAAAAGCTCAATAAAATTTATAAAATAGGAGACATAATTATCAATATAAGGAATGAGGGGAAATACTACAGGTTCTATAGACATTAAAAGATTAAAAAGGGAATACTATGAACAGTTTTATGCCAATAGATTCAATAACTCATGTGAAATGGGTAGATTGCATGAAACCACCAAAGCTCACTCCCAAAGAAATAGATAACTTAATAGCCATATACCAATTAAAGAAGTTAAACTCATAGTTAAAAGCCTTCCCACAATAGCCTGTTTTCATTTCATACTCTCCAGATTGTCCTTTTTAATCTAAGCAGGCAGCACTTCTATTGATATAAATTTTTCAAGAAGCCTTTCCTGGGTTTCACAAAGATTCACTTAGACAAAGTCATATCCACAGATTTTTCTGTCCCTCTAGCTTTTGCTGGGGTAGCTGAAGAAGGCCAATGTTCTGAGACTACTTAAAGGGCTTGTTTTTTGAGTGAAAAGATCTGTGAGGAACATTCTTAATATCTTGTGGATGGATATTCTGATCTTTTGCTAACTTTCCCAGCTTTTAGCAGAAGGTTGCAGAATTATTCCCTCTCCCCTTTTTTTAGATCATGCTGTTCTTACAGCGAATCTTTACATTTTAGCATCTTTTGCCATTGAAGAGGAAGAGAATTTTCAATATCATCAGGTCCTGGTTTCTTCTTGTTTAATGTATTCCTCCCAATGTATTTCTCTCCTCTTGCAGTTTACTGTAAGCAGAAAGAAAACAGGCAGCATCCCCAACACTTTGCTTGGGAATACCCTGAGCTATACATCCAAGTTCATTTCTTTCAAGTTCTGCTTTGCACGTAACTGAAGAGTATAATTCAAGTAAGATTTCTGCTAAACCTTCTGCTAAGAGGATAACAAGAATCCTCATCCCTTCACGTTTCAGTAATGCCTTACTCACACCCTTCTGAGACCTCACCAGCAGCATCTTTAACATCTATGTTTTTATTAAGTCATCCAACCTCCACACACTGCCTCATTCCAAAGCCACTTCTACCATTTAGGAATGTTTATAGCAGCCCCCCACTCCCATATACCAAAATCTGTGTTAGTTATCTATTGCTGCCTAAAAAGTCACCAAGTATACCTCTGCTTTTAGGAGGCTCATTTGGCTAGGTTAGCCTCATCTGAATAATCTCTTTATCTTAAGGTCAATTGATTAGTAAACTTAAACACATCTGTCAAATCCTTTTTGCCAGATAACAAGACAAAATCACGGACATGATACTTCATCATATTTACCCTTTCTCCCCATACTCAAAGGACAGTGAGGATCATCGGGGGTCACTTTAAAATTCTGCCTACTCTCCATTTTAATCTATACTGAAAAAAACATATCAGTGGCTTCATGGGGCTAGGGTGCCAGTGAGACAGAGCATGGAAGGAAAAGATTATACGGGTTATAAGGAAATTTTTATGGATACTTTTCATTATCTTAATTGTGGTGCTGGTTTCATTGGTGTCTATATATATGTCAGAATATCAAATTGTACACCTTAAATGTGTGCAATATGTGCAGTTTGTTGTGTGTCAATTACCACTTCAATAAAATGAGTAACTAAGCCTTTTCAAATCCTATAAATTGGTAAGTTAAAACTATGGCTTTAATAAGGACTCCCAAAAGGAAACATAAACCCCAATTTATGATGGAAACCAAACAACTAAAATTTAAGATCTGGACTCAGATTTCTATGTCAATTTAGTAACTAAACAAGTTGTCTAGAACCCCTTAATTAGGATTGTTATTCTGTTCCTAGGAAAGAATTTGGAATGGAACTCTTAACCTAGTGGTGACTCTATTAGCATGACTTTGAACTATCTGCCTTCCTGTTTTCTTTAATTTGGATAAACAGTAGCTTAGCCAAATGTCAAAACTAAGGCAAGCATAACAGTTGCAGTACAGACACAGAGAAAATGTTTTAATTCAAATTTTTCAAGTTGGCTCAAACTGGCTCGCCAACCAGCAGAAGGCACATGAGTAGTGGTTCTCTGTGTGGGCAGATGTACAACATCCCAGCAGGGTATCCTTGATTGGTGTAAATTTAAAGGACAAAAACCTTCAATTAAATTTCCCAGTATTGAATTAATGCCAGTGCAACTGGGGAAAGAGATACAATATTAATTTTTGAATAAACAACCATAGTTTTTTAAAAAGTGGTAACCATTCCTTCTAAATTTGTTATTTTGTTTCCCTCAGGTCTATAGTTGGCATAATGTTCTCTGAAATATCTTTATTTAAAAAGATATTAAAACTGAACCTTATGTAACAAACTTGTCTGTGGGCCAGTCTTAGCGTCCATTGCCTTGCTCTGACTGAAAACACAACAATTACTAGTCCTCATAATCTTTTCTTCCTATGAAAAAAGAAATATTTAACTTTTCTCCTTTCATGTGCATATATGCTTTAAAACTGTGTCTCAGATATTAAGAGCTAGTAGAGAGTAATAATTAAGATCAGAAGCTTTGAAGACAGACATATCTGGGTCAAGCCCCCACCTGTCACTTACTGTGTGACATCAGAAAAGTAACCTAATCTAAGACTGAGTTCCTCACCTGTGAAATTATGTTATAATAATAGCTAATACTTATTGAACACCTCTAGATACAGAACAATGTAAGCTTATTATCTCATGTCATCCTTAAAATGTTCACACGTGACTACACAGTTATCTACATCACAGATGTGAAGAAATCATGTCCTAAAGTGGCACAGCCAATAAGTGACAGAACCCAGATTTAAACCTCAGAATTCTGACATAGAACCTGACCCTTAGCAACAGCACCAAGTTAACTGCTTACTTCTGAATGACAAGGGGAAGGCACTGCGTGGAAAACCACTCAGTGTCCAGCAACATACACAGAAGTCCTAATAAGGGGAGCTATTATGAATTTCTTGGTTTTTCACTAAGTCCAAGTCCTTTAGTTGTCACTGCCAAACTTTCCTAGGATTATTGGCAAAATGATGCCTTAAATAAGACCCAAAACTGTGACAGTTATTTTTTCAACATTATAAGTAAATTACTAATCTTTGGTGAAAACAAAAGTCTATTGGTTCTCATACTTTCTCTCTTCCTGAATGCTAAAACCCCTAACAGACTTACCGGCTCCCCAGTTTCTGAGCCCTGCTCCCAAATCTCTTATACAAATGCCAGACTGATCTTTCTGAAGTGCAAATCTAATAATGCCACTACTTGTATTCAAACTTTTGAGTGACTCTTTAATCCAGTTTAGAACATCTTAAACTGTCCAGCCTCACCTTGGACCACTCCCCTTTGAGAAGCCTTAAGACCTAGAGCATGAGCTGTGAATGCTGGGAAGTCACAGAGAAGCCAGCCAAACACATGGTTGGGACCAGGTTGCCCAATGTCCTGAATACAGGGGATATGTCCTGTATTTTAATGATTTTTTCCTGTTCTCCAAGCTGACTTTGTGAGGATGACTTAAATGCCCTGTACTCAACTCTTCTCAATAATCACAAAATGTTGGCTTTTTACACTAGTTTTTCCCCACAGTAATTGGTGCTTAAACCTCTTATTTGGCAACACTAGCCAAAGATATGAACAATCCAATACATTCTCCCTTGCAGGTTTGTCTGAGGCATTACCAAAAAGAGTCAATTAAAATTAAAATATGTATTTCTTTCAGAAAAGACTGTTCTTTGGCCAAAGTCTCAAGTGATGAACAAACAACCACCATTAACTGGTGATAACAGACTGGTATACATGCTCTGAAATTCTGCCAATCAGCGACAGCCTCACTCCAATAACTATGTTTCTGAAAGTTTGCAAATCAATGATAGCCCAAGCTTCCAGAAGACTGCCAGGCAGTGACAACTTCAAAGACAGAAGCCAATCGGTAAGTGGTTCACTCCAGTGACCACTCCAGGGGGGTTGTTGGGAAAGGTGAAAAAGGTGAAGGGATGAAGAAGTGCAAATTGCTGGTTACAAAATAGTCATGAGGATGTAAAGTACAGTATAGGAAATATGATCAATAACTATAACTATGTTTGGTGACAGGTGGGTATTGGAAATATCAGAGGGAGCACTTTGTGAAGTATATGATGGTCTGACCACTGTGCTTTATCCCTGAAACTAATACACATTAATAATAAATATAAATTGTTTTAATAAAAATAAAAAATAAGGCTATAATGTGTCATAGGGAGAAAACATGTGTTAGATGAACTGCATTAAGGCATGAGTTATAGTGCTATCTGCCATTGAGTTCAATGCTAGTGTACTTAAACAGAAATGCACGTAAAACAAGGTTATATGTTGATCAATGGATGAAAATGCCACCGAAGGCCAGCAGGAACCTAACCCTGTATTTCCCTTAGGAGCAATGGTTCAGTGTTCACTAATTTAGTATTCAAAGCAACTGAACAGAACATGACTACCTTGATAATGAGAATTGACTGTGTATGTGTGTTCATATCAGAACCTATTTTCATGAACTATAAGAATACCCTTACTATGTGTGACACACTTTCATAATCGCTCTTATGTTTCTTTTGTAATACTGCTTGTAATGGTTTCAATTCCCTGAATTGATTTGTAACCCACTAATATGTCATGATGGGCAGTTAGAAAACACTATTCCAGCACACACAGAAAGAAAAACAATTTTTCTCAGATTAATAAAGTCAGTATTCACAGCTATGTGAAAGATACTGAACTAAGCTAAATGATTGCATTCTTGAAAGAATTTGAAGAGTACTTTAAAAAAAGAAAAAATTTGAAGAGTGGTAGTACTAGCTTCTTAGGTTTGTATTAGTTTTCATTCTTTTATTTTTTAAAGCATATTTTATTGATTATGCTATTACAGTTGTTCCATTTTTTCTCCCCTTTAATGCCCCTCTGCCTTTCACCTCCCTCCCATCAGCATTACCCCCACTTATTTCATGTCCATGGGTTGTACATATAAGTTCTTTGGCTTCTCCATTTCCTACACTATTCTTAACCAACCACTGTCTAATTTGTATCTACTATTTATGCATCTTATTTCCTGTACCTTTCCCCCCATTCTCTCCTTTTCCTCTTCCCATTGATAACCCTCTATGTGATCTACATTTCTGTGATTCTGTGCCTGTTCTAGTTGTTTGCTTAGTTTTTGTTTTTGTTTTTATTTTCTTTCCAGATTCAGTTGTTGATAGTTGTGAGTTTGTTGTCATTTTACTGTTCATATTTTTTATCATCTTCCTTTTCTTAGATAAGTCCCTTTAACATTTGATATAATATGAGCTTGGTGATGATGAACTCCTTTAGCTTTACCTTATCTGGGAAGCAATTTATCTGTCTTTCCATTCTAAATGAAAGCTTTGCTGGATAGAGCAATCTTGGATGTAGGTCCTTGCCTTTCATTACTCGAATACTCCTTTCCAGCCCCTTCTTGCCTGTAAGGTCTCTTTTGAGAAATCAGCTGACAGTCTGATGGGAACTCCTTTGTAGGTTACTGTCTCCTTATCTCTTGCTGCTTATAGGATTCTCTCCTTCATTTTAATCTTGGGTAATGTAATTATGATGTGCTTTGGTGTGTTCCTTCTTGGGTCCAACTTCTTTGGGACTCTCTGAGCTTCCTGAACTTCCTGGAAGTCTATTTCCTTTGCTAGATTGGGGAAGTTCTCCTTTATTAGTTGTTCAAATAACTGTTCCACTTGTTGCTCTTCCTCCTCCCCTTCTGGTACCCCTATAATTCAGATGCTGGAATATTTAAAGATGTCTTGGAGGTTCCTAAGCCTCTCCTCACTTTTTTGAATTCTTATTTGTTCATTCTTTTCTGTGTGGTTGTTTCTTTCTTCCTTCTGGTCCACTCCACTGATGTGAGACCCAGCTTTTTTTCCATCACTATTGGTTCCCTGTGCATTTTTCTTCATTTCACTTATTGTAGCCTTCATTTGTTCATCTAATTTTCAACCAAAGTCAACCAATTCTGTGAGCATCATGATCATCAGTGTTTTGAACTGTGCATCTGATAAGTTGGCTATCTCTCGGTCACTTACAAGTATTTGTTCTGGGGCTTTCATTTGTTCTTCTGTTTGAACCATCTTTTTTTTTTTTTGTCTTGTTGAATCTGTTATGTATGAGGGGCAGAGCCTTAGGTGTTCACCAGGGTGGGGCAACCCAGTTGCTGGGTGTGACACTGTATGTGGGGGCAGGGTCCAAGAAGGAACTATGGTGCTTGCTCTGCTCTTCTTTGGACTTCAGTCCCTTCCACCACTTCCCCTAAGTAAACTGGGCCTTTCTGGTGCTAATTCCCAGGTGGATGGGCTTGTGAACCCTGTCAGTCTTTCCAACGACCTCTCCTGTGAGGCTGGGAGTCTCTCCCTGTGCCTCAACCCCCACAGGTATTTTCAATCAGTGCCCTAAGACTCTATTTCGGGGAACTGGGACCCTGGGACCACAGGGTCAGCCAGCAGCCTTGTGTGCAGTGCCTTGCTTCACAATCAGCACCTCACTGGGTCTGCCAGTTGCCACCCCTCACCCAGGGTCTTTCAGTCACAGCTTGAGCACCCAGGGTCAGCCCACTGTGGTCTTGCATGCCCAGTATGCCTTACATGGGTCCCAATGCTCTTTGTGCCATGACCTCTCTCCACCCCACTGCCCGACTGCCCCTCCTACTGGTCTGGATACATGTGTCTATTTTAACTCCTTGGTTGTCCAACTTCCTTACAGTTCAGTTTTCTGTCAGTTCTGGTTGTTATTCTGTTTCTAAATTGTTGTTGTCCTTATCTTGGTTATGCAAGGAGGCACAGTGTGTCTACTTACACCTCCATCTTGGCCAGAAGTCACCAGATACTGTGTGTTTTTACACCCAGAAGATTTGTGGCAATCCTGAATAGAGCAAGTCTATCATCATCATTTTTTCAATAGACTTAGATGATGGTTAGCATTTTTTAGCAATATAGTATTTGGAATTAAGGTATGCACATTTTTTAAACAAAATGTTATTGGATAACTCATAAACTACAACATAGTATAAACATAAATCTTATATGCAGAGGGAAACCAAAAAATTCATGTGACTCATTTTATTGTAATATTCACCTTTGCAATGGTCTGTAAGCAAACCTGCAGTAGCTCCAAGGTATGCCTGTTTTTCAGGGATCAGGTCTGGAAGTAGTTCTATATTTTTGTTCACATTTTGTTGGCCAGTACCAATTCACAGAGCCAACCCAAGTTCAAAAGAAGCTGGGAACTTTGGAAGAGGACTCAGATATGGAAGAGCAATTCATAATCTCTGCCTCAGGCACAAAAGGGTCTCTAGCCTCCATTTATGCAGGGGACCTGTATCTTAAGTAATTAGATGAGGCTGAGAACATTTTAGATAGCTCTGCACCACCGTTTAACTCTCATTATCCATTGTTGTTATTAGCAAATATTGTTGTTATTGTCCTTAATAAAAATATTTGAGGTTCTCTCTAAAACTCTTTTAAAGATGGGCCTAAGAAGGTGTCAGGCCAGTGATGTGGATCACTCCTACATACATCTTGTAGTAGCTGGGATTAGCATTTTTCATACTGTGGTTCCTGGATAACGGGAATCTGAGTCACCTTGATTCAAACTGTGAAATCTAAATTTGCCAAAAATGAAGATTTCAGGAGACTGCCTCTGACCTGTTAAATCAGAATCTTTCTTAGTGAAAATTAGGAATCTACTTTTTAAAGGTGCTTCTCAGATGTTTTTTTGCATGTGTGCACTAGTACTTGAGAGCCATTGCCTCAAAATAGAACTAAAATGTCCTCCACTTGAAAGCTGAGTGTGCCTGTGATTACAAAATAACTTCAGATCTGAGAACCAGTTACAATTTTCTCTTCTAAATGAGAAAAGCCAAAGATAGAAAATTCTGTGATTTAAACTCTCATAATATTGGCTGAAACAGATGATGACAGAGCTCAGATGATCAAGGCCAGAAAAAGAAGAGAGCAAGACAGGCTTGACTTGGACAGCAAAACTCCTCAAAACTTTACTGTGTGTGTGTGTGTGTGTGTGTGTAAATCTCAGCTCTACCACTTCCTTTCTCATCACATTTTCTGATTCAACCTCCCCCCACCCTTCTAAATGTCTACTGAAAAAATGTCACCTGCCAATCTAGTCTTTTGTTACTATTAAATAATAAAACCACATCTTCATCACAGGGCTGCTATGAGGATTCAATAAGATAATGGGAGTAAAGTGTTTAACTCACTTCCTGAAACCCAGATGGCTACATAGATGCCAATAATTGTTAAATCTAACATAAGTACAGACAGATCTATAGTTTTACTGGGCTCTAAAAGTAATCTTGGGAGTTCTGACCAAGATGGAGGCATTGGTAGAAACCCTTCCCTTCTTTGTACAACCAAAAAGAGGATAACAACTGATATAAAATCAATAAACAACCAGAAGTGCCAGAAAATCAAACTGCATGGAACTCTGACAACCAAGAAATTAAAGAAACAGTCAGTCAGAACAACCAGACCAGTAAGAACTGAGTGGGCAGGGCTGACTGAATGAGAAACTGAGACTCAGAGCTGACTGTGGACTACAGCTGTTGCTGCAGTTGGAAAAACTCCCAGTCTCACAACAGAGTCCATTTGAAAGTGCACTAAAGATGAGCAGGTGGGCAACACTGTTCCCTCTCTGGCCCCTCCCACACAGGCAGCACTGCAGAGAAGCAAAGAGGGTTTCCCTGCCCCAGTGAATACATAAGGCCCCACCCCCTTACAACTTAACAGGTGTGCTGAGACAAAGAAATAGGATCCAAATGAAAGAATAGAGCAAAGCTTCAGTAAGAGAGCTAAACAATAAGGAAATAGCTAACCTATCTGATGGAGAATTTAAAGCTCTGGTAATCAAAATGTTCACAGAACTGATTGAACTTGGTTGAAAAATTAAAGAATAAATGAAAGATACCCAAAATGAAATAAAGCAAAATATTCAGGGAACCAACAATGACAAAAAGGAAATCAGGACTCAAAGCAATGATTTGGAACAAAAGAAAGAAATAAACATCCAATAGGAACAGAATGAAGAAAGAAGAATTGAAAAAAGTGAACAGAGACTTAGGAATCTCTGGGAAAATCTAAAACATTTCCATACCTGAATTATAGGGGTGCTAGAAAGAGAAGAACAATAGCAAGAAACTGAAAAGTTATTTGAACAAATAATGCAGGAAAACTCCCCCAATCTGATGAAGGAAATAGACTTCCAGGAAGTCCAGGAAGCTCAGAGAGTCCCAAAGAAGTTGGACCCAAGGAGGAACACACCAAGGCACATCATCATTAAGTTACCCAAGATTTAAGATAAAGAGAATCTTAAAAGTAGCAAGAGGAATGGAGAGAGTTACCTACAAAGGAGTTCCCATCAGACTGTCAGCTGATTTCTCAAAGAAGACCTTACAGGCAAGAAGGGGCTGGAAAGAAGTACTTGAAGTCATGAAAGGCAAGGGCCTACATCCAAGATTACTCTATATAGTAAAGCTATCATTTAGAATGGAAGGGCAGATAAAGTGCTTCCCAGATAAGATCCAGGAGTTCATCATCACCAAGCCCTTATTTTATGAAATGTTAAAGGGATTTATCTAAGAAAAAGAAGATTAAAAATATGAACAGTAAAGTGACAACAAACTCACAACTATCAAAAAATAAAACTAAAAGAAAAGAAAAACAGCAAAAACAAAAACTAAGCAAACAACAAGAACAGGAGCAGAATCTGAGAAATGGACATCACATAGAAAGATTTCAGTGTGGAGGGGGAGGGGAGGAATGCAGGGGAAAGGTACCGGGAAGAAGGAGCATAATTAGTAGGCATAAAATAGATGGGGAGAGGTCAAAAATGGTATAGGAAACAGAGGACTCAGAGAACTTATATGTACAACCCATGGACATGAACTAAGCCAGGGGGATGCTGGAGGGCTGGGGAGGCAGGGCAGAGGGGGAAAAAAGGGGGAGAAATTAGGAAAACTGTAATAGTATAATCAATAAAATACACTTAAAAAAGAATAAATAAGTAAGTCATGTGATAAAAGGTTAGAAAAGTTAGATGTCCAGAAAGATACCAAATTAAAAGTAAAAAAAAAAAAGCTTTCTGAAGGTAACCACTGCAGTCACTGTCTAATAACTGCTTGGGAAGAGAGGCAGGCTGTCTGTTTGTACAGATGCGCACACACGTACGCAGAGTTGCTTGTGTTGGTTTTTATTTCACAAAGTTAATGACATAGTTTTCTGTGCTTAGCTTTTGTTGCTGTTGTCTTTAACTTAAACATATATCTTGGCAATTTTTCCATCTAACATGTTCTTTCTCCTCATTCTTGTCAATGTCTTTTTAAGATTTTATTTATTTATTTTGGATGGGGTGGGGGAGGGACAGAGAGAGGGAAAGAAACATCATCAATGTGCGGTTGCCTCTGGAACACCCTCTGCTGGGGACCTAGCCCATGGCCCAGGCATGTGCCCTGACTGGGAATCGAACCAGCAACCCTTTGGTTTGTTCGCAGGCCTGTGCTCGATCCACTGAGCCACACCAGCCAGGGTATCAGTGATGTTTTAACAGCTGCATACAATCCCATGGTTTGGACTTTGAAACTAAAATTCCATAAATGGGCATCTCAGGTGTTTCCAGTTTTCTAATACTATTTTTAAATGCTCTAACGAACATCCTGTCCATGTGTCTTGATGAAATTTCAAAGTTCCACAAGGTAGCCTGTGAGCAGTGAGACAGCTGAGTTAAAAGGCATGTGCTTTCTAAATTTTCAGACAAACTGCCTAACTTCCAGAAAAGTGTGCTCTCCCTGCAGAGTGCATAAGAGACTCTTTCCCTCCATGCTTATGTCAGCTTTGGATATCACTGAACTTTTTACTTTCCACTCTGCTAGGTAGGGGTGGCGGGGAGGGAATTCATTGCATTGATCTGTATGTCTTTAATTATAAGTGAATTTGAACATCTTTTTATGTTCATGCACCAGTTACATTTCTTTTTCTATTAAAAACTGTAGTTCTTTATCCTATGCTCATTATTCTATTGGCATTTGATTTATATGAGTCTTTTATAAAGAAATTTTCCTTTTATTTTGTATTTGCTGCTTGTTGCAGTTGTCATTAGTCCTTCAACCTTGTGATTTCTTCCATAGAAAATATTTTCATTTAAGTAATTAAACATATTTTAAAAAAATAAAATAAAATAATAAAAGTAAATCTCACAGTTGCCCAAGAAATTCAAGTCCCTAATTAACATTACTCAGGGAAGAGTTGTGAATGAATGATGTATGTGACTCCAATGGACACACCATGGCATCCACTAGGAAGTGAGTTAGGAACACCAAGCCACCCAATGGTACTCCAATGGTACTCACCAATGGTACTCCATTCCATGGAGCATTGCCAGGGTGGTGATACATAGCCCAGCTCCATCACTATTACCATCCAAGACACCCACTAGAAAAGGGCTTCGAACCACATGTAAATCAATAGACAAAATGCCTCTTATGGACATGACCTTGGACTCCCCTCAAACAACAAACCACTCATTAGTTCAGAAAACGACAGAGTTCAATTTTAATGGGTCTACTTGTCCCCTCGCAAGGATGTGGAGAGACAGACAGAGAGACAGACAAAGAGAGAGACTAATATGCCTGAGGCCTATTAGTCAGGATAGAAACAGGAAGAATCAGGATACAACGTTTTGCATGAAAAACTATGAATTGAAATAAACAAAGGCCAACTAAGATAACATCCCCTTTACCTTTGATATGCAATATCTGATCAAAGCTTAAAAGGCTGAAAAGATTCTTCCAAAATATTAATAGAATTATAGAATTAATAGAAAAGGAAAATGACATAGTTTTTCACACTGTAGGTTACTCATTAATGGATTATAAAATCAATTTTAGTGTATTTGTAATGAAAGAGTAAAATAGAATAGGGCATACATATAGTAAATATATCTGGAAAAGATTTGTTTTTGTTTGAATGTGTATTTGAGTTGTAATGTAATAGTTATTTTTTATTGTAGACTGTATACTGGGAAAAGTTTGGAAATGTGTAGCAGAAAGCTTAATTGCTCTGGAATCACAAGGAGTTTGAATTCAGGCTCTATTACTTACTAATTTTATGACTTGTGACAAGCTTCAATTTCCTCAAATGTGAAATGGGAATAATACTTCCAAGAATTCTTAGAAAGTAAAATGGGATCATGTATATAAATCCCTTCAGCTAAAGGTCTACTCCAAAACCATCACTTGAATGTCAGTGTTCTTCTCCTTTCCACTTAAGGTATCATCTGTATAAATAGATTCAGGTACCATAGCAACAGTCATTTAATTTCCCTAGGCCTCAGTTTTCTATTTTGAAATAAAAGCGATGAACTAGATCAACTAGATGCCTTCTCTACAATTGCCTAATTTAATAAACTGGTCATTTTATTATTGAATCAGAGATATTCTTGTTGAAATGTGTTGCAAATCCCAAGTGACAAATATATTTCTTCTTTTTAAGTTAAACTTTTTGTTTTAGATAATGGCAGATCACATGCAGTAGTAAAAATAATACAGAGAAATTTTATGTACCTGTGATAACAAGAAACATACTTGGTCTTTGACACTGGTTCCTGGCACACAAGTCCTAAAACCTTTGGAATCTCTAGAGTGATGAGTTTCTTTTGTATGCTAATGGCATGACTTGTGGCTGGGGGCTCCTAGATAGCTTTAGAATCTGGTGTGCGTCACCAGAAAGACCAAAGCATGATTAGAGAGTAGTAACTTTCAGCCCTATGACCTGACACAAGGGAAGGGAGAGGGGCTAAAGATTGATTTAATCACCAACTGCCAATAAATTAACCAATGATGCCTACCTAATAGACTCTCCATAACTGCCTCTAAATGACAGGGTTTGGAGAGGCTCCCACCTAGTGCTGTGAGGCTGGTGTACCCAGAGTGGGGATGGAAGCTCAGCACCCTTACCCTCCATCCTGAACCTTGCCCAATGAATGCATTACTTCTAATGGGGGACTCAAAACTCGGAAAATTTTAGTTTAAGGTAAAAAGTTATAAGTCTAGCAAGTAATATGTATGTTAAGTTTTTGTTTCAGAAACTACAGATAAGGCCCGTCCTGGCTCCCTGGAAAAGCAGCCGACCTCCTGGGGCACTGGCTAGAGATTGCTGCCTGGGGACAAGTTGGAGGCATCCGGGCCTTTTGTATGCACCCCCCCACGCCCGCCACACACACACCTTGGGAACAGCTAACTGCTGAGAACAAGAATGCTGCAGCTTCACTCACCTAATCCTCCCTGGATTTCAAAGCCCTCACTGCACCTTGTTTGTCCTCCCCCACCCCCTTATAAAAGATCTGGCCAGGAAAGAGAAGAGAAGATGGTTTGTTAGGGTGTGAACCCAACCATCTTCTCAGATTGCCGGCCATCTGAATAAAGCACCCATAAAAGATTCAATTGCTGTCATTGCTTATTGGATTTGGTAGTGACGGGCAGCCCGAACGCCGGTGTCTTTTCCAGTTACACTTCCATTTTGCTGCTCCTAAGTAATATCCTTTATAACAAATCAGTAGGTAAAATGATTACCTAAGTTATGTGAGCAGTTGTAGCAAATTATCAAACCTAAGGAGGGGGCTTGTGAGGACCTTGATTTATAGTCAGTCAGCCAGAAGTACAGGAGGCCTGGAACTTGAGAGTAGCCTCTGAAATAGGCAGTCTTATGAAACTGAGCCTTTAAATTGTGGGATCAGATGCTAACTTCAGATAGTGTCAGAAATTAATTCAACTGCAGCATATCAGCTGGTACAGGAAAATTGGTTACTATACCGGAAACCCCACATATCTGGTGTCAGAAGTTTTGTGAGTAAAAATAGCTCTGAGGTAGCCTTTATCTAGTTTCCCTCAATGACAACCTCTTGCAAAACTGTAATATAGAATATTAACCAGGGGAGAGACCCAAGATGGTGAGGAATAAATAGAAGCTACACTAACCTCCTCCCAGAACCAAACTGGAATTAAACCAAATTAAAGGAAAAATATCCTGAATAATCAACTGAACACTAGCTGAAGAGAAGCCTCATAACCAAGGACAGAGAGAAGAAGCCACTTCACCACAACAAGACTGATAAGAAGTATGAAGGTACAAGAGGGCTGGCTGGGCTCCCCAGCCCAGGATCCAGAAAGGAACCCAAATAAAATCTGGCTGTGAAAAGCAGCAGGGTTTTTGTCCGCCAAAGAGAGATGGCTAGAGATGCAGAAAGCCTCTTAAAGGCCAATGCATGAAATTTCATTTGCATCTACTTACCCTGGGGTGGACTAGAGATGCCTGAGGAGAGTCTGGGTTGTCGGCTCTGTGGAGAGAGATGAAGGGTCAGCCACCAGGATCCATGTGCTGAGTCATTCCCCATACTGAAAGAGCCATCTTTGTCAGGACGAGCAGTCCCTTCAAGGTGGTATCAGTCTGAGGGGAAGCAATAGCCCTGCCCACATGAATTACTATGCCCCACCTTGTGAAGTTTAGGCTGGGCTGCTAAGGAGTATAGCTGGAAGTTATCTCAGTGACTAAGTTTAACAACAAAATCAGCTCTCTGGGAGCTCTGAGGCTTAGTTGATTCCCTCCTGGGCTGGATGCTGGTAAAAGCCAGCCTTGGTGCACAGCCTTGTTCTTTATGCACACACCCAGGCCCAACTGAGGGAGTCACACACTGTGAATTGCTGATAGCTCCAAACAGGTTGCCCAGGGCCAGTCACAGGCAACAAATGACTTAAGCCTGAACCAGAGTCTCTGCAGATCTACTTAATACATATGAAGAAATACAAAGAGGCAGCCAAAATGGGAAGACAAAGAAATATACCCCAAATGAAAGAACAAGAGAATTCTCGAGAAGAACCAGATGAAATGGAGCCGCGCAATTTATCAGATATAGAGTTTAGAGTAATGATTATAAGCATATTCAACAGAATGAAGAAAGACATAAAAGCCATAAAAAAGGACCAATCAGAAATAAAGAATACAATATCTGAAATAAATAATACACTAGAGGGAATACACAGTTGCTTAGATGAAGTGTAGGATCGAGTCAGTGATTTGTAAGAGCAGGTAGAAAAAAAGGACCCAAGCAGAGCAACAAAAGAACAAAAAGGATTTAAAAAAATGAGGAAAGCTTAAGAAACCTTTGGGATGACATGAAGTGTAACAACATCCACATCATAAGAATGCCAGAAGATGAAGAGAGTGCGCAAGGAAGGGATTGAGAATCTATTTGAAGAAATAATGACTGAAAACTTCCCTAATCTGGTGAAAGTAACAGTATATTAACCAGGATATATTAACCATGAGGTTACCATTATTTTTATCCTCATTTCACAAATGAGGAAACTGAGGCACAGGAAGGTTAAGTGCCTTGCTCAGGACCTATGCTAGTGAATATCAGAGAAAAGAGCCAAAAGCAGGCAGAATGCGTGAGAAAACCTAGAATCACATTTCTAGCTCAGTCTAAAGAATTCTATGAAATACACTTTTGTTACTATAATTTTTTGGCTCAATTTTATGTTCTTATTCTTGTTTTCACTTTCTTTCATAAACTACTTCCAATATCTTTATTACATGTATTTTTATAGGCTCCCCTCCATTCTTTCTCCTTAATCAAGGCAGTTATGAATAAAGAAAATGCCAATTAGGACTTTTTCCAAAATATAGTTGTTTACAATTAACCACAATCATTATCATCATCAAAAATATGAAACATGTATATTTATTCATAATATTCTACTGAAAAATTTCAAAAATTTAGTCAATGAAAATTAAATGGGATTTGGCTGGTTTGGTAGCATATAAAATTCAGAGTATTGTTGTTAAATGAAACTTCAAAGGCAATGTCTTTCTCCTTCCCCTTCCCTCTCCCAGTGTGGAGAAGACAGCAAGGTGGCTGGAGGTGTCAGGACAGTAAAGGGTTTGGGCATGATGGGGAGGCAAAGACCAGCAACTGCATTGACCAAGGACATGGGACAATGGCAAGTACGGAGACCAAGGTGGCAGTAGGAGAAAATGACTGATATAGATGGAAACTGGTTACAATGAGCAGATAAGAAAATAAATTGGGGGAAATTGGAGACAAGTTTCTTACTACCCAAAAAGGTATTTAAACCATAGAAAGGAAGAGAGCTAGAAAGAACCTTGAGATACATTGGAATCAGAAGTAACGATGTGAGTTCATGGTTTTATAATACATATATACCGATAAGAATAGAAATAGTTACAAATGTACGTGTATATTTATATGATTGTACGTGTATATTTATATAATCCCAGCTCTGTCTACCAAGAAGCCCAGAAGCAATGATACCCCAGTAGTAATGAGTACACTAAACACCATATTTTGGCTTCTAAATACCACTCTCCTCTGGAAAAAATCAAAGCTCCTTGAGAAATGGCTGATTCTAGGACTGAGACAAATAAAATACAAGATGAACTTGGAATGACTTTTTGTAAAAGAAAGCACATAAATACTGAAAGAATGATGGGATCATGTCAGAGCGGCACAGGAGCCAGACTGAAGGGACTCCCACCAGCCAAAATGGGAACAAATTTGAACATTAAAATAATGATAGTAACAGATTGCAATCAATAATAAAATAGAAATCCATGAGTCCATACAGTTACACATAATAAAGGAATAAGTAAATAGTAAAGGAGAAAGTTCTTTCCTTATGAAGTTTCAACTATGAAAATTAGAAAATAGAGAATATCCATTTTGCAACCATTATAAAGGAGGCTGACTGAGACAGAAACTATAAATGGATGTTGAAGCTCATGGGAATAGATTGGGAACAGATTTCAGGTATTTAATGATCACCCCTACCCTAATGACCAAGGAAAACACCAAGGAAGATGTTAGACAAGATGTATGTCCCTAAATAAAGGAACATATAATGGTTTCAAATAATTCTCTTTTCAACCAACACATTAAAATGACACCATCATCATCCCTGTTCATATACTGCCAAATATTAATGTTCTTAAGAGTTGTAATGCATGAGTTTGACCTAAGAGTTTTCTTATAGATTTTATATTTAAAAAATTGTATTATTCAAATCGAACTTACGTAAATGCTACCTGTATATTATTATAGTATCCTTGAGAACTAGGATTCTCAACACAAGATGCAAAAGATACAGATGAAAGATTAAAAGTTTAAGTGAAATTCCTTAAATTTAGAATTTGAATTGGAAGTATCGGAATGAAGATACAAAGAGATTTATCTTCTAGAAATGTGTGTGTGGTGTGTGTATGTACACACCACATGCACATTTGTGTGTAAGAACAATAGCAAACCAGTGGAAATGAACGCCCCTAGTATCTATTGCGGGTTGCAAGTATCATTTCTGACTACAAATAAAGGACTCCTGAATATGTGGCTGACTTCCAGGTCTGGGACAAGAAGTGTACAATATGATCCAGGAACATCAGAAAAGACTCAGGAGTCAACTTGCAAAGCTCCCCGTTAGCTAATGATAAGATCATTTGAACATCAATAAATATAGTAGTAACTGCAATATATACGTATTGACACATACAATACAATATGTTTAAATTACTGAATTTATAATGATAAAATTTTAAAAAAGAGTTGTAACTGTTGGGGGAATTGTCAATGTGAGTGAACTAAACATAGTAGGCCAAGAATTAATCCACTTTCTTATATAAACATCACTACTATGTAATCAAACAATAGATAAGATGATTATTATAAAAATATTCAAGGTAATAAAGAAAGGGAGTGTTAGAATATCACAATTTTAAAATCAACATACTAAGAGATCCAGACACTGAGGCCTGCTAATAATATAGCTCTTTAACAACTTAACATGTGTTTCCAGATGAAACAACACAAAATTACCTGTAACATAGTCTTGCTAATAAAACTAAATCTGATCAAGCTTCAATCTGACCAAATCTGATCAATCTGATCAAATTATTGAAAAATTTAAAAGTAAATATCTTCATTTCGTTAATAGAATCTTAAGACAATTTAATGAAAAGCAAACATCTCAGAGAGTTACATTGCCACATGACACAATTTTTACAAATGTTTTTTGACTGAGGTGATCCATGGTGCTTACTTACTCCTGTCACAGAAAGTAACAGCAGATTAGGCTTTTTGTGTATTCACGTCTTGACTTAAATCTCTAACTTTGAGGCAAATGGTGTGTCTAGTTTTGAAAGACAATGAAGAAATTATAATTATCTGTCTATGAAAACACTGTTTTTCTATATAAGTACCATTGTTATGGAAAGCAGTTTATGTGATGCTATCTTAAAACATAAACTAGTGTCAGAGAACACAGAAAAGACCCTTTTATAAGTCATGAGGGAATTTAGACATAACAAGTAAAACCACTGTTGAAATACTAGATGCAAACCTGCTGTTTTTCTGGCATTGATAGCTTTCCTGACACACACTGTCCTCACTTTATGAACTTAAATTTTATTCGCTTATAACATTTCAATGGTTATACTACACTTTATCAAATCTTACTATGTGCATAGCAACTTGGAAAGCTCCTTGAGAGTTTCAAAGAAGCATGTAACAGGTTGTTCTTGCCTGTGAGCACTGTATATTGGTTAATCAGCTTGCTTCGAAGTATGCCAGAAATGTGTACCTAGTGCACTCAGGCCTACACCTGGACTTGGCAGAGAAGAAAATCCAGTGACATTCTGTACCTTGGACTATGAAGTTTGCAAGTTACTGGAGATCTCCTGGGATGTGAATGTATGTGGAACATGAGTTGTTTGTGTTTTTTTTTAAGAATTCCAGAAACATTCTTTCCTATTATTAGAAAAAGAGTTTTTCTTTTGGGATCTTTTCTTTTGTATTTAATTTCACAGTCCTATGGATTAGGATAAGAGTGAGAGTGGAACTGAAAATGTATCAGCTCCATAGCATGGCCTATTTGCTTTTAAAAATAGGGAAGCATCAAGTTAAGCAGTGTCTCATTGCTATTTACAGCATCAAACTCCCCTCCACCCCTTCTACCCCCTCTACACCCACCCCGCCCCTGTTGAGACACACCACCCCACTCCTCTGCACACACCTGTAATTGAACAGAGGAGAAAACCTGGTGACACTTGGTACCTCAGGTTGCAAGGCTGGCAAAGTGCTGGGTGTCTCTTGGAACATCGTGTATTTGGAAAATTAGTAAAAAAGAAGGAAGGCTATCCCTGTGAGATACTCCTAGTGTGGCATGCAATATATCGGCCCCCGTGACCTCTGCTTCCTGGTGTTATATCCATGAATATGTTGTCTCACATGGCAAAAAAAAAAAAAGGACTTTTCATGTATAATTAAAGTTATGACTAAATTGACCTTAAAACAAGGAGATTATCTGAGATAATTTGCGTGGGCCCAAGATGACTACCTGAGACCTTAAAAGTGTGGGAGGGGGTGGTATTCAGTGTCATTGGAAGCACAAGAAGCAGTCAATGCATCACTGCTGATCTGAAGATGGATGCAGCCACAAGGAAGTGGGAACCTCAGTCCCACAGCTGCAAGAAACTGAATTCTGTGAACAACCTGAATGAGCTCAGAAATAAATTCTTCCTCAGAGTCTCCAGAGGAGCATGCATTCCAGCCAACAACGTGATTTTGGTTTACAGTATCCAGAATCCAGCTATGCCACAGAGCTGTAAGATAATAATTGGGTAAGCCACTAAGTCTGTGATAATTCGTTAGATGACAATAGAAAACAAATACACTAGGTATTAATGTTGTCATCTTATTGTAGTAAAAGGTGATGAAACAGACTAGAGGCCTAAAAAAATGATCATTTCTTACTTCTGCTTAAAACTTTATCAGAACCCAAGAAAAGGCAGTGCGATAGAGAAAATGTTACCTTCACCGATGCATTCTCTTGCTGGGCGCACATTTCCCAGCTGTTCGGGCATACAGGGTGGAACCGGGGAACCGAGGTCTGGTCGAAAGAATGTGGGCAAAAGAGACCAATGCACTCCTGAGCCTCCTGGCAGTACATTGTTCCATGCAGCCTTCCATTTCTCTCTCCCCCTGTTCAGACATGCTGAACGTGAAGAAATCTATCCAGAAGGTAGAAGGACTGACATAAGTATAAGCTTTACATTTTGCTCTCTATTATCACCAATATTTTAAATAAGGAAGGATATTTTAACACCAAATCAATAGGAAGGATATACTCATTAAAAAATGACAGTCTTTCTCGAGAGAGAACAGTTGATAGCTTTAGGTGACAGGTATTTATCACACTGTAGTCATCCTTTTCATTTCTTTTTATATTATTGAAACTTTTGTCATGACTGGTACTGATGTGAAGACAAGTGTTTGGGAACCATTGTATTAGGAGGAAATCTCAAATGGCATTTATGGTGTGTGGACAGCAGGGCTCCTGGATGTTTCCAGAGTCAGATTGTTATGAAGATAACAAAGCTTAATTCAGAGCCCTGGGAGCAGCCCTAGCAACATATTCATATAGTCATATGCTTTTGTGAAATATGCAAAAGTTAGAAATTTTAATCAGTGAAGACTTTGCCTCTTTTCACTTAGACTTCCCTTATATCCACTGATGCTGCATGGCTCCACATACATTTGGAGTCTAGTTAAAGTAAAAGGTAAAATGGGGATACATTCAGTCTGAGTTGAGTTGGGTATTTATGTGGTTCTCAGTGATTTCTAGGAATAGTGCAGTTATTGGTAGCTGTCCCAGCAGACAAATGGTTTCTGGGAATACCCCTAACCCCTCAGTGACAACTCTCCAGGCACCACAAAGTGGCAGGGTCAGAGCCAGTTCAAAGAATAACCCTTTTATATTCAGTTGGCCCCAGAACAATGTGGGTCATCACTGAGAAGCAAGGGTTGAAATGTATGGAGACAGAAATTAGTCTGTAAAAGTGCTTTCAACATTAGACATACAAAATGGTAGTGGGAAATTCAGTGCTCATCTATAGCTTCTCAAAACCATAGTCATTGATGCAGTATATACACTTATAAAATACCACACATCATTTTTTAAATAAAAATGACATACTTGATTTTAAAAGAAACAGCAACTTCAATTTGGCAAGAAGTTTAGCTTAATTTTCCCAAAACAGTGAGATATTACAACCTTCTGATTTGGTTTATGTAAAGCATAATTTCTTCTATAATTTAAATTTATTTATTTTTTAAATAACCAAGAAAGGTTTAAAATAAAAACTAATCTACTATGTAAGAAAAACAGTAAAGATGTGAAAAAATAAATAAAAATTAATCCAATGTTGAAAAGGGAACTGTAAAATCTTTTTCAGACTATACCAAAAGCAATAATTAAAAGAAAGTGGTGCCAAGATGGAGGCATAGGTAGACACACTGTTCCTCCTCACACAACCAAAAGAAGGACAACAATTTAAAAACAAAAAACAACCAGAACTGACAGAAAATTGAACTGAGTGGAAGTCTGACAACCAAGGAGTTAAAGAAGAAACATTCATCCAGACCAATAGGAGGGGCGGAGTCAGGCAGCTAGGTGGGGAGGACTCTAGGCAAGGTGGCTGCTGGCAGACCCAGTGAGGAGGCGAAATGTGGTTGGGCACTGCACACAAGGAGGCTGGTGGGCTGGGCGGTCCCACATTCGCACACGGATAAACCAGGCGAAACTGGGGAGCAAGACAGACGACGAAACCCAGGGTCCTAGCACAGGGAAATAAAGCCTCAAAGCACCAATTGAAAACACCCTGTGGGGGTTGAGGTGTTGGGAGAGATTCCCAGCCTCACAGGAGAGTTCGTTGGAGAGACCCATGAGGTCCTAGAACGTATACAAACCTACCCACATGGGAATCAGCATCAGAACGACCCAGTTTGTTTGGGGGAATTGGGGAAAGGTACTGAAATCTGACGAAGACCTGAGCAAGCACCATTGTTCCCTCTTGGACCCCACCCCCACATACAGTGTGACAACCCAATAACTGGGTTGCCCTGCCCTAGTGAACACCTAAGACTTTACCCCTCATACATAACAGTTCAATAAGACAAAAAAAAAAGCCCCAAACAGAATAACAGATCAAAGCTCCACAGCAAATACAACTAAGCAACCAAGAGATAGCCAACCTATCAGATGAACAGTTCAAAACACTGGTAATAAGGATGCTCAAAGAACTGATTGAATTTGGTCACAAATTAGATAAACAAATGAAGGCTATGCTACGTGAAATAAAGGAAAATGTACAGGGAACCAATAGTGATGTGAAGGAAACTGGGACTCAAATCAATGGAGTGGACCAGAAGGAAGAAAGAAACAACTAAACAGAAAACAATGAAGAAACAAGAATTCAAAAAAAATAAGGAGAGGCTTAGGAACCTCCAGGACATCTCTAAATATTCCAACATCCGAATTATAGGGTTACCAAAAGGGGAAGAGGAAGAGCAACAAGTGGAAAAGTTATTTGAATAACTAATAAAGGAGAACTTCCCCATTATGGCAAAGGAAATAGACTTCTAGGAAGTCCAGGAAGCTCAGAGAGTCCCAAAGAAGTTGGACCCAAGAAGAAACACACCAAGGCACATCATAATTACACTAGCCAAGGTAAAAATAAAGGAGAGAATCCTAGAAGCAGCAAGAGATAAGGGGACAGTTGTCTACAAAGGAGTTCCCATCAGATTGTCAGCTGATTTCTCAAAAGAGACCTTACAGGCAAGAAGGGGCTGGAAAGAAGTATTCCAAGTCATGAAAGACAAGGACCTACATCCAAGATTGCTCTATCCAGCAAAGCTTTCATTTAGAATGGAAGGGCAGATAAAGTGCTTCTCAGATAAGGTCAAGTTAAAGGAGTTCATCATCACCAAGCCATTATTATATGAAATGTTAAAGGGATTTATCTAAGAAAAAAAAGATAAAAACATGTATAGTAAAATGACAGCAAACTCACAATTATTAACAACCACACCTAAAGCAAAAACAAAAACAAACTAAGCAAACAACTAGAGCAGGAACAGAGCCACAGAAATGGAGATCACATGGAAGGTTAGCAGCAGGGGAGTGGGAGGAGGAGAGAGGGGGAAAGGTACAGAAAAAAAGTAGCATAGATGGTAGGTAGAAAATAGACAGGGGGAGGATAAGAATAATATGAAAAATGTAGAAGCTAGAGAACTTGTAAGTATGACACATGAACATGAACTAAACGGGGAGAATGTGGGTGGGAGAGGGTGTGCAGGGTATAGGGCAGTGAAGGGGAGAAAATGGGACAACGGCAATACCATAATCAATAAACTATATTGAAAATGGAAATAAAGAGAAAGTGATAAATTTCAAATAGAATTAACTAGTAAACAGATTGTCTGAAAACACAAGTGACGAGGAAAAGTAAATCATTGGATAATGTTTTCAATTTTCTTTTTTGCTGATTTGACATCTACAAAGACATAGCACAAATCAGTGTAATTAGAATGTAGATATCAAACTAGTTTAACATATCACCAATTAAGAGTATTTACAAGTAATAATTTCACAGGGTAACTTTTTTCATGAAATGGAACATGATTATATTTCAATACACAACTTAATTACAACCAAAATAAAACACCACAGTAAAATAACAAAAAGCATGGCATTTCATGGGCAATGCATGAGAAATGTTAACATTTTAGTCATAAATGAGCTCTTAAAGACCAGTAACAAAAACACTAATAATCCAAGGAAACTGAAAAAGAAAGAAAATGAGGTAATACAAATGATGATTAAGGATTAAGAATATATGATGATTGAGCTGAACAATAACAGAAGAATAATTTCTCTGTAATATCACACTGTCAAAGAATAAAAACACTGTGTCATACCATTTGAATTCTCATAAACAAACCTGGGAGACAGACTGAGGAGGAATCTGTACAGTTTTGAGTCAAAATGTAAATTTTGGGTATCCTTATCCTTAGCATTTCCAATTTATTTAAAATAATTATATAAAAACATGTTTATTTTACTACATAGAAAATATATAGCCAGTATATGGGCCCTATAACACTACTTGGCTATCAATTTATTTCTCAACAAAATCCAAAAAGAAGTGCACAAAACTCCATTAGTAGATAACAGCATATGAATTACAGTCGATAAAATTATAGTAACTATGTACGGTATCAGGTGAATACTGGAAATATCAGGAAGAACACTCTGTAAAGTATATGATTGTCTAACCACTATGCTGTACACATGATAACTAATACAAAATAATACTGAATATAAACTATAATTGAAAAATAAGAAGAGACCATGTAGAACTATATAGTTTTAAGTTCCTTTGTTTTATTTTTTATTTTACTGCCCAGTGTTCTCCATTGTCTCTTCTTATTTTTCAATGAGAGTTGAAACTTAACAAATTTCTATGTCCTTTAATATTGCAAAAATATGTTCTTAGTGAATACATTTTAAATTTACTCTATGATCAAGTGAAAGTAGAAGTCTATGCACTTAGTCCTCATGAGAGCATTGGAGGAAGCCTTACAACGGCTGTCCTAGGCTTCTCTGTAGCAGTATATACACCATTCCACCTTCACACAGGGACAGTTTTAAGGCTCTGATTTCCTTACCCTCATAAATGAAACAAATCTGAGAGATATTTTTCCAAATTTGACAGTGTTATGGGCTGCATTGTGTCCCTTCAAATTTCATATTTTGAAACCCTAACTCTGCACCACAGAATATGACTGTATTTGTAGAGAGAACCTTTAAAGAAGTAATTGAGTTAAAATGGGATCATTGGTGTGAATCTTAATTCTTAATAATAAAGGACATTGGGACAAAGGCGACAAAGGCGACAAAGACAGAGGTGCAAACATATGAGGGCACAGCAAGACTGTGGACATCTATGAGCCAGGAAGAGAGGCTTCAGGAGCATCTCCATCTCGATCTTGAACTTTCAGCCTTCAGAACTGTAACAAAACAAATATTTGTTATTTAAGCCATATAGTCTGTGGTATTTTGTTATGGCAGCCCTCGCAAACTAATATAGACAGAAAATTTTACATGGTATTTCAGTAACAAGTTGTGAAGCTGTAAGAAAATTTTCTCACTTCTGGCCAAGATGGAGGCATAGGTGAATGCACCATACCTCCACGCACAACCGAGGTTGAAACAACAACAATTTAGAGGCAGAATAACATCCAGAACTGACAGAAAATTTATCTGAATGGAAGTTGGACAGCCAAGAAGTTGAAATAGACCCATTCATCCAGACCGGTAGTTGGGGCAGAGACAAGCAGCCAGGCGTGGGTTGCAGTGTGGAGAGCAGAAAGAGTTGGGAGCATAAGGCACCCAGGGCATGTAAGGCATCTGGGGTGCACAAGATCGCAGCGGGTAGACCCTGAGTACGAAAGTGGCAGCTGGCAGACCCAGTGAGGTAGCAATTGTAAAGCAAGGCAGTGCAAGCAACCCAGGATCCCAGAGAAGGGACTGAGGTCCCATGGAGAACAGAGTTACCGCCATCCCCTCTTGACCCCGCCCCCACATACAACATCACAATCTAGCAACTGGGGTGCCCAGCCCTGGTGAACACCTAAGGCTCCTCCCCTCACCATAACAGGCATGACCAGACCAAAAAAAAAAAAAAAAAGAGAGAGAGAGAGAGACAGAGAGAGAGATGGCTCAAACAGAAGAAAAAATCAATACCCCAGAACTCATCCTTTTAAGCGACCGAGGGAGAGCCAACCTATCAGATGCACAGTTCAAAACACTGGTGATCAGGAAGCTCACAGAATTGGTTGATTTTGGCTGCAAATTAGATGAAAAAATGCAGATTACAATAAGAGAAATGAAGGAAAATGCACAGGGAACCAATAGTGATGGGAAGGACACTGGGACTCAAAACAATAGAGTGGACCAGAGGAAGAAAGAAACAACCAAACAGGAAAGAATGGAGAAATAAAAATTCAAAAAAATGAAGAGAAGCTTAGGAACCTCCAGGATACATTTAAAGGTTCCAACATACAAATTATAGGGGTACCAGAAGGAGAAGAGGAAGAGCAACAGATTGAAAACTTATTTGAACAACTAATAAAGGAGAACTTCCCCATTCTGGCAAAGGAAATAGACTTCTAGGAAGTCCAGGAAGCTCAGAGAGTCCCAAAGAAGTTGGACCCAAGAAGAAACACACCAAGGCACATCATAATTACACTAGCCAAGGTAAAAATAAAGGAGAGAATCCTAGAAGCAGCAAGAGATAAGGGGACAGTTGTCTACAAAGGAGTTCCCATCAGATTGTCAGCTGATTTCTCAAAAGAGACCTTACAGGCAAGAAGGGGCTGGAAAGAAGTATTCCAAGTCATGAAAGACAAGGACCTACATCCAAGATTGCTCTATCCAGCAAAGCTTTCATTTAGAATGGAAGGGCAGATAAAGTGCTTCTCAGATAAGGTCAAGTTAAAAGAGTTCATCATCACCAAGCCCTTATTACATGAAATGTTAAAGGGACTTATCTGAGAAAAGAAGATTAAAAAAAAACATGTATAGTAAAATGACAGCAAACTCACAATTATTAACAACCACACCTAAAGCAAAAACAAAAACAAACTAAGCAAAAAACTAGAGCAGGAACAGAGCCACAGAAATGGAGATCACATGGAGGGTTATCAACAGGGGAGTGGGAGGAGGAGAGAGGGGGAAAGGTACAGAGAAAAAGTAGCATAGATGGTAGGTAGAAAATAGACAGTGGGAGGATAAGAATAATATGAAAAATGTAGAAGCTAGAGAACTTGTAAGTATGACACGTTGACATGAATTAAAGGGGGAGAATGTGGGTGGGAGAGGATTTACAGGGTCGAGGGGAGTGAAAGGGGGAAATGGGACAACTGTAACAGCATAATCAATAAAATATATTTTAAAAAATAAAAAATAAATAAAAATAATTTTCACAGGGTTAAAAAAAGAAAGTTTTCTCAACTATCATCAATTTAAAAATCTTTAATCAACTATGCTAAATGAAAGGCTGCAAAGTTATTCTATTCTCTCTAAACATAGTATGAATCTAATAAATATAAAATGAAAAGTATTAAAGAGCCAAGTAAGGCATTAAGTAATACAAATATCACCCTGGCTGTTGTGACGCAGTGGATTGAGCACCAGGCAGTCGAACTGGTCACTGGTTCGATTACCAGTCAGAGCACATGCCTGGGTTGTGGGCTAGACCCCCAGTTGGGGGCACGTGAGAGGCAACTACACATTGATATTTCTCTCCTTCTCTTTCTCTTTCCTTTCCCCTTACTCTAAAAATAAATATATAAAATCTTTTTTAAAAATACTTTCATGGAATTTTTTATGTTTCTGAAATTTGTAAGCTTTTTAAAATTTATAATTTTTGTGTTTTATTATCTCAAGCTACAAAAAACAGTTATTTTCTGACCAAATTTTGTATTATTTTTCTTAAAAGGAATTCCAAAATTATACAAGCTTCAGGCTTCACAAAACCTGGACCCACCCCTTCACTTCACTTATCTCACTTCTCAGTGACAAATGAACCCGTCCCCCAACCCAACTGTACTCCCAAACCTGTCAAGTGAAAAGTTTCAGGAACTTTCCTCATGACTCCCTTGGTATTCTGATTTAGATCCTATCTGTAACCCAGGCATTGGTACTTTGGAAAAGTTCCACATGTATTTCAGATATATAGCCCAGGTTGAAAACTACCATCCTGATATGCTAGGGATGTCACATTTGAGGATACTTACTTTACAAAGAGTGGGTCATCCCTAATTATGGGTTGTGAAATCATTTTAGTGGGTACCCACATTTTCTCAGTGGGATGGAATAGGTTAGCATGTATCACAAGATTAGTGGTTTTTGTTAAACTTTTATTTTGTTTCAAAACAAAAGAAAATCTATAACATTTGTCCTGGGGAAACAAGAAACTGTTTAAATAAAAAAAGAATGACCCGGAGTTTGACTAACCATAAAGGACCTATCTCACTTTATGTCCTTAAAAGTAACTTGGTTACAGTACTTGAGGGAAACATACTTCAGAATAGAGACATTATAAGCTCACAAGACTTTTTATTCAGAGATGGTGTTTGTGGGGGATGTGTGGGTGTGTTTTCAAGTCCTGGAAATACTAAAATAGCTGTAGAAAGAAGAAAGGCAACTTGAGATTTTTTTTAAAATTATTGTTTTACTATGGAATGTGGTGAAGAAATAGGAATTTTGAAAAGCTTCCCTTCACACAAGCAAAAATTTCTCTCCATGTACTTTAGAAGGAAGTAGTAAACACAGATGAAAGAACATGGTATGAAAGCAAGTAGTGTGGCATTTGTAAGGCAAAAAGACCAAGTTCTTTATACTCAAAAGAAAATGTTTAAGTTAGTCTCTGACAAATCCCACTGAGTCAGTAATGTGTTTGTACCTGGATATCTTCGCTTCCTGAAGCCCCTAAAAATAAAAGACATTCTATGTGGCATTTAGGTTTAGTCATCTCCTAACCCTGGACTGTTTTTGCTGAGGACCTGCTGCACTTTAATTTAGGCAGCAATGAATCATCTTTTCTCCTAGCATTTATGAGCTGATAATCATGAACTTGGAAGACCTTGAAAATTCAAGGCAGCAAGTTTTTTGAAACAGTTTAACAAGAAACTTTAAAATATGAGTCAAGAAGAACTTCACTCTTCTGTGAGAAAAAGTGTTTTCTGTGTTCTAGTTTTTTTACTTGGGCAATATTAGGACATTACCTATTAATTACGTGAGTATTTTACTGAAGACAGTTCTGCAAATGAACTAAAGCACCAAGCTCAGGAGTCAGACTACTTTGGTGACAATCCAGCACTGTATTTATTTATTAGCTGGATGAACCCGTGCCTTAGTGTTCCTATTTGTAAGTGGTGATATGAATGAATATAACTCATGGGAATTCTGTGAACATTAAGTGAATGATATATACAACATGCTTAAAATAGTTCTTGGCATATAGACAGCATTAAATGAATTGAAAAATTGAATAAAAACTTAAAAAACACACACAGAAAGATCAAAAAGACTTTTATTTAAATTCAACATTCTTCTAACACTTTTTTATCCAGTTTCAATTTCACTATATTGGAAACAATGTCAGCAAAATGGAACTATTATTAAAGAGGATCAAACATTATTTTTAAAACAGACTCTAACACAAATATTCTCAAGTTGAGACATTGAGGATCTTGGCATTTTTTTTAACAATACTACTATTTTATTTTATTTTAATTTATTTTATTTTATTATTTTATTCTCATCAGAGGACATTGTTTTATTGCTTTTTGGAGAAAGAGGAAGGGAGAGGGACAAACATAGACTGGTGAGAGAGAAGCATCAACTGGTTGCCTCCTGTATGCACCCAGACCAGGGATGGAACACTCAAGCTAGGCATGTGCCCCCACTGGGAGTCAAACCCTCGACCTTCTGGTTACAGTTCTATGCCCCAACCACCTGAGCTATACTGCCCAGGGCAAAATATACTATTTTTTAAACAATTATCTGTTTAGTTTTTTAAATTAAATATGTTATCAATAATTTCATTTACTACTTTGTTAACAGTTTATAACCTGGGATCATTTGAACTATCCAAGAATGACCAAACAAGGAATCACTAGTATATAAAAACATTCACTGATGGAGATGGATGGGACTGGGGGAGCGGTCTCCTGAGGCAGAATTACTTGGAAAACTTTCTCAGAGTACAGATGCCCGTGTTCTCTACTGCTCCTCAACGTTAAGAACCAGTGATGCAGAAGAAGGTGGAGAAACAAACAGCTTCATAGTTGATGTGTTGGCAGTATAGGGGCAGTGGTCCCAAGTTCTTCAACCCCTGGAATTAACTTTTCTTTTAATTTATAAACTAAGTGATGCAAATACCATTCCACATATGATGAACAATCCAGAGCCTTCTCCAATATTTCTATGATTTTCTGTAAAAGAGACTTATGTCCTCCTAGACATTTGTAATTGCAAGTTCCTGCTTCTGCAGAATCCTGAATCCTAAATCCCTGTTCACTGTCTTCATTCCTTTGTTCTCACCCACTGTACGAGTAATCATCTCTGTGCTTGCTTTCTCTTCACTCACTCTAAACACCACCAGTATAAAGCACCTTCACTCCTGGCTCTCCTTCTCCTTTCTGCTGCTTTGGTTTTTTGCACTAGCATTTAATGTCTTCTGGAAAATTATATATTGGCCCCATGAGGACAGAGATTGGCCTGTCTGGTTGTGTTGCTACAATGTTAGTGCTGTACCCCCCACAATAGGACCTCAACAAACGTGTGTAATGAACAAGTGATTGAATGAAGACTTTTTAAAATTATTATTTATCTTATCTCTATAGCTGACTTTTATTGTGGGCTATGGATAAGGGAGGTTACTTATATCAGAGCTTAAAATGAATGCTTAAGCATCTGTTTTCCAAGCTCCTGGACCATCTCTCACAGGGAATTTCTGACAAGCTTTCCTCCCTAGGCCATGTTGTGACTTTCCTGGATCTGTTTTCCCCTCCCTCTCAAACCCATCCTGTCTCTCCTTCTGTCCCAGGTCCAGGGCTCTTCTTGATCCCAATGTTGATTCAACCAGGAACATCTTTGTACAGTGAAAAGTCCAGGTGTGTTTCCAATACTAGGTGCCTAAGACTTGACTAATCACAACTTGACTTAACTAATCATAACTCTTGGTCTATGGCACAGTCTCATTCTTGACCCAGGTATGACATTTACTTACTTATATACTTACACAGTTACATGCATATTTGTATGTTGACCAATAAATACCTATGTGTGCACTGTCTAGAATAAAAATACAATATTTATCATTTCAAACAGCTATCTACATTCTCTTCCCTATCTTGTACCCTGTCTCTCTCCATTAGAAGTAACCTCTATTCTACAACTTCTACTATTATTCCTTTTGCCTTTTAGAACTATCACTTTACCACAATATGAATATTTCTTGAAAGTATATTGGGCCCCTGACCGATATGGCTCCATTGGTTGGGCGTCATTGTGAGAGATGAAGGGTTACCAATTCAATTCCCATTCAGGGCATGTGCCTGGGTTTTGGGTTTGGCCCCTGGTTGGGGTATAAGTGAGAGGCAACTGATGGATGTCTCTCTCTCACATTGATACTTCTCTCCCTCTCCTTTTCCCTTGTTGCCCCTCTCTCTAAAAATAAATAGATTTTTTAAGAAGTGTATAGGTAATATAAATTTTTATTAAAAAGGGGGTGTATCTAATCTTTGGAGGCTTAATTTTTACTCAAGTTATATAGCAAAATATTTTTCCTTGTAAGAAAACATATATCTAAGAGTGGAATTATTTAGCATAGGTTATATGAGCCTCCAACTTTAATGCCAACATAATGCCAAATTATTTTCCAAAATAGTTGAATCAATTTATACTCCTACCAGTGAAGTATACACTAGTATATGGATCCACATCCTCTCCATTATCTCAATATCTAATGGTATTAGAATTCTTCATTTTGCCAATTGATTGGGTTTTAAAAAGATATCTCATTGTGGTCTTCTTATTAGCTTGTAGATATCTTTTATGTTCTTGCTATTAATTATTTGCCATATTTTATCTTTGTAAATATTTTATCTCACTTTATTTTTCCACTTTCTTTTTTTTAAAGATTTTATTTGTTTATTTTTAGAGGGGAAGGGAGGGAGATAGAGAGAGAGAGAAACATCAATGTGCAGTTGCTGGGGGTTATGGCCTGCAACCCAGGCATGTACCCTGGCTGAGAATCAAACCTGGGACACTGGTTCCCAGTCCACACTCAATCCACTGAGCTATGCCAGCCAGGGCTATTTTTCCACTTTCTTAAAGATGTCTTTCAATATACAGAATTTTTTCACTTAATATGTCAGTTTTATTGTGTGAGAGATGTCCAAAGGGTAGTAGCCTTGAAAGAAAATAATAAGGGAAATCCCCTCAATAGGTGAAGCTTCCAGTTATGGAAGTCTTATCATCCACTTTTTGTGAAGATAAAATTAGCCTAAGTTTAGAATACACATGGACTCAAAGACAGTGACAAATGCTTGGCTGGCCGGTTAGATACAGTGCTGATTTCCTAGAGCTGCCATTCAAATTGTCATGAATTGATTGACTTAATTTTATTTCCTCATAGTTCAAGGGTGCCAGAAGTCTGAAATCAAGGTGTCAGAACAGTTGGTTCTTCTGGAGGCTCTGAGGAAGAAACCATCCAAAGCCTTGATTCTAGCTTCTGGTGATTGTCCCCAATCCTTGACATTCCCTGGTTTACAGACTCATCATGCTGATCCTGGCCTCTGTTTTCATACTGCCTTCTCCCTGGATCTCTCAGTGTCCTCTCCTCTTCTACAGGAGCACCAGACATTGGACTTAAGGCCCACTCTAAACCCAGAATATTTTGTCTCAAGATGTTCAACTAATTACATCTATAAAGACAATATTTCCAAGTAAAGTTACATTTTGAGGTTCTAAGTAGACACGAATTTTGGAGAGACATTGTTCAACTCATTACAGAAGCCTAAAAGGAGAAAACCTGGAATATCAGGAAAAAGGGACACTGGGAAACAGACACATAATGAAACATTAGAGATCAACCATGAGGTCTTAGGAGTTTCATAATACGTGTAAACAATGTGAACACTCACAAGGGAGCACCAACATGGAAGGGCACAAAATAATCAGGTACACAAAAATGACTCAGCCAGTCAACATCAGCCATCCTCTGCCATCAGCCAGCCACTGCGAGCACAATGGGCAAGTGGATGAAGTTGCTTTGAGTCAGGGAGAGAGGCTATGTATGTGTCCAGCCTACACTCCTATTTACCAATGCTGATTTACCAACTGCCCCTGCCTAATGCACAACCTACAAGCAAGGGAGACCAATGCTGAGTGCTCCATAAAGCATCACACTATTTTGCATCTTGTTTTCCTTTCTCAACAATAATTTGTGGAAATTCTTGAAAATTATTTGGATTACCTTTAATTCATTATTTTTAATGGCCTCATAATATTCCAGGACATTCCAAAGCTTTTCCTCCTATGGCCTCCTTTCACATTACAACTCCCTCACATTTCCTTTTGTGGTAGGAAAATGGGACAAGTAGCCAAGAGCAATAGACGGTGAGGACACCTGAGAAGATCCTGTCTGGCTTGTCTCCCCACAAACAACAGGCTTCCTGTTGTCCTACTCCAATTTCACATTACACATCCAAATTTAACAGTTCAGAGAAAAGTTAAATTTCTGCAACTAAGTTTAATTCTGAGAGCTGTTATATTTTTAAAATTCATTTTTGGCCATAAGCTAATAAAGCTACTGTTCTCTCAAATAAATGATGAAAACAGAGAAACTCTTTGAAGAACTTTCCAGGAGACTTGGCAATAAGATAACAGTGTTTAAAAAGTTAGCTGCAAAAGCATTCTCAGAATCATTGTAAGTAGAGGAAGGTCAAAACCAAGAATTCAAAATTCTGGTGTAAAACTTCACGTAAGTCCTTTTGAAGATCACTGTGTGTACACTTCTCAATGATAAGCCTCAGATTGCTTTAGGAAGGAGAAACGGAGATGGTGACTGAGAACATATCTACTACTCAGTTGTCCACAGAAAAGCAGCAGTGCTACAGGATGTCCTTATATGGCATTTGTTTCCTGTTGTCCTCGAGTGAAATCTGCAGGGACACACTAGGGCAAGTGGTACTTGCCATTTCCTGGAAGACAACCACAAGGCTAACTCTGTAATTACTCAGAGGACCCATCTCAGTACCACAGCAGTAATCAGCCACCAGTCACCGGAAGAAGAAACTTATTGGGGCTCTGAGTAGATATGTTGGGGATGGAGATTGAAGGGTCAAACCACATCTGGTCAGGTCCAACCAGGAAAGCTTTGCCTCCACAGATGCTACAAGAAACCCTTCACATGAGGTGGTTGACAACCACCTCAGGCTGTCTGCTGTCTAAAATCTCTGAAGGAGGACAAAATTTCATGGGGAAGCAAATACAATTTTTTTAATGTTTTGAGATGTGGTTTATATTGGCAACAAATCCTGTGGTAGTTAAGCTAAGTAGTTTTGTAGCTGTCTTGTCTTGCCTCACAGGCTCTCAGATTGAAAAAAATCACTGCACCACTAGCTGCTTGTTTTAAATAACTTCTAGGAAGAGTCCATCAACAATTTCATTTGCCTGTACTGCAACAAACAGTATATTAGCTATGGTTAACATCAGCAGCTATAATTTCATAACAAACCAATTCTGATACCATATCTAAAATATCTGGTTACTTATAATCACTTCCCTTGAAAGCTATAACCCTTTGTTACAATAATCACACTGCCTTGTAAAGCACACCACACTTACTTTTCCTAAATTATTGCACATGACTTGATTTTAATTATCTGAAAAATTTTCTGTAACTTTTCAGAAGTTCTTTTCAAACTTTATCCCAGAAATTCTCCATTCATCAGAACTCTTCCCCAATGGATAAACAGATAAACGCAGGACTGTTCTGATTAAAGCAATTTGGCATGATCCCCCCTTCTTGCTTCATTACCCCCATAAAATAAAAAGACAAAAAAGAAACTTCCATAGCTGGTAAGCTAATGTAATCGTTATTTTTAAAATTTTTATATTTAAATAATTATAGATTCACAGGAAGTTGCAAAAATAGTACAGAAAAGTCCTATGAACCCTTCACCCAGCTTCCCCCAAAAGTAACATCTTACATAACTGTAGTGCATTATCAAAACCAGAAATACTATTAATTAGACCAGGGATTTTCAACCTTTTCTCTCTCATGGCACACATAAACTAATTACTAAAATTATGCAACACAACAACATATATTTTTTGCTGGTCTCATAAAAGCTATGTATAATTTGATCCATTCACACTTGGTGGCTATTGTTGTGTTGCCTGTTGTTATTTTTTTAGTTGACAATCTAAGGGAAAAGGGGTATATGCCACTGACTAAATAGTCAGGTATTGCATGTATTAAAAATTCTTGTGGCACACTGGTTGAAAATCACTGAAGTAGACCATACACTTTATTCAAATCCCACTTGTTTTTACGTACACTCATTGTCTCATATAGTTCTATGAAATTTTATCACTTGTATTTATTCCATGATGACAAAGGAACACCTTGATGATATCCTCTATAATCACACTTTTCTTTCACCCCCATCACTACCTTCTAGCAACTATTGATCTGTTCTCTGCTAATCTGATCCATATAATTTTCCTATTTCAAGAATGTTATTAAAGGCATTCAAATTGGAAAGGAGGAAGTAAAACTGTCTCATTCCCAGATGACATGGTACTGTACGTAGAGAATCCCAAAGATTCCAACAAGAAACTACTAAGACTGACAAATGAATTTGGCAGAGTAGCAGGATACAAAACTAATACCAGAAATCAGTTGCATTTGTATATGCCAATAATAAACTAACAGAAATGGAAATTAAGAAAACAATCCCACCCTGGCTAGCATAGCTCAGTGGATTGAGCGCAGGCTGCAAACCAAAGTGTCTCAGGTTCAATTCCCAGTCAAGGCACATGCCTGGGTTGCAGGCTACGGCCCCCAGCAACCGCACATTGATATTTCTCTCTCTCTTTTTCTCCCTCCCTTCCCTCTCTAAAAATAAATACATAAAATCTTTTAAAAAAAGAAAAGAAAAAAAGAAAACAATCCCATTTACAATTGCCTCAAAAAGAATAAAATACCTACCAATAAGCCTAAGAGTGTAAAAGACCTGTACTCAGAAAATTATAAGACATTGAAGAAAGAAACTGAAGAAGATACAAGTAAGTGGAAGCACATACTGTATTCATGGATAGGAAGGATTAACATTATTAAAATGTCCATACTACCCAAAGCAATCTATAGCTTCCACACAATTCCTATCAAGATTCCAATGACATATTTCACAGAAACTAGAACAAATATTTCAAAAAATTATACAGAAGCACCAAAGGCCCCTTATAACAACAGCAATCCTGAGAAAGAAGAACAAAGTTGGAGGAATCATGCCACCTATTATCAAACTATACTATAAGGCCATAATAATCAAAACAGCCTAGTACTGGCATAAAAACAGACACATAGATCAATGGAACAGAATAGAGAGTCCAGAAATAATCCCAGAACTTTATAGTTAATTAATATTGACAGAGGAAGCAAGCATGTACAATGAGTTAAAAATAATTTATTCAATAAATGGTGTTGGGAAAATTGGATGGATACATGCAGAAAAATGAAACTTAGACCATCTTCTTACACCACACATGAGAATACAATCAAAAGTGATTAAAGACTAAAATGTTAAACAAAAACCATAAAAATCCTAGAAGAAAACATAGGCAGCAAAATCTCAGACATGGCTCATAACAATATTTTATCAGCTATATCTCCCTAGGCAAGGGAAACAAAAGAAAAAATAAACAAATGGGACTACATCAAACTAAAAAGTTTTTGCACAACAAAGGAAATCATTATCAAAATAAAAAGACAGCCCATGCAATGGTAGAATGCATTTGCTGATACATCTGATAAGGGATTAATATCCAAAATTTATAAAGAACTTATAGAACTTACACCAAAAAAACAAACAACCCAATTTAAAAAATGGGCAAATGACCTGAATAGACACTTCTCCAAAGAAGACAGACAGATGGCCAATACAGATAGAAAAAGATGCTCAACATCACTAATCATCAGAGAAATTCAAATAAAAACCTCAATGAGATACAATCTCACATTTGTCAGAATGGCTATCATCAATAAACCAAAAAAAAAAAAAAAAATACCAAGGGTTGATGAGGATCTGGAGAAAGGGGAACACTTTTGTATTGTTTGTGGGAATGAAGATTGGTGCCACCACTATGGAAAGCAATATGGAGATACCTCAAAAAATTAAAAATGAATCTACCCTTTGACCCAGTGATCCCACTTCAGTGCATATATCTGAAGAAACTCAAAAAATTAATTGGAAAGAACATAAGTACCCCTATATTCATTGCAGGATTATTTACAATTGCCAAGATATGGAAGCAGCCCAAGTGTTCATCAGTAGATGAGTGGATAAAACAACTATGGGACATTTGCATTTTGGAATACTACTAAGCTATAAAAAGAAGAAAATGTTACCCTCTGCAACAGCATGGATGGAGCTAGAGAACATTATGCTAAGTGAAATAAGCCAGTCAGAGAAAGATAAATACTATATAATTTCACTCATATGTAGAATCTAATGAACAAACTGAACTAACAATGAAAATGGGAACAGACTCATAGATAGAGAGCAGGATGACAGCTAAGGTAAGGGGAGAGTAGGGGATGGAGGGACTGAGCAAAAAGAAAAGGACTCATGAACATGGACAACAGGGTCAAAATTGCAGGGGAAGAGGCATATAAGGGGGCTTAATGGTAATGGGAAAAACACAATAAAATGACTAAAAATAATTTAAAATATTCTTTTTGCTTTTCCCAGGGTCCTAGAGCATACCTGTTTCCAAAAGATTATTTTATTTTAAAACACACAGGGTTGGACACAAATGCCTTCTGGATCACAGTGGTGGAAACGATCACACCGATTGCTCTAACAGATCACGCCTTCTTCTCCCCGAGCTCTGAGTCTCAAAGTCTTGGAAGAAAGAAGGATCTATCCCTTTACACCCCTATTTGCTGTAATAAGAGTCCTTGGAGATTTTATGACTGAAATTTCCATAACCATTTGGCAATTATTAAAGTTTTGGAGTTGCTGCAGTTGCTGGTTTTCCTACTGGTATCTTACAACCAAGCATTTCTTCTAATTTTGTCATGGCAGGTTCATTTACATTAAATATACAGTTATTATTTACCTTCTTCTTCTCCACCCCACTTAGCCTCACCAAAACTGCTAAGGCATTTTTCTGTACATCAGAAGATAATAGAACTTCCAGCCAAGATGGAGACATAGGTAGACACATAGTGCCACCTCACACAACCAAAAGAAGGACAACAACAATTTAAAAACAAAAACAACTACAACTGACAGAAATTGAACTGTATAGAAGTCTGACAACCAAGGAGTTAAAGAAGAAACATCCATCCAGACTAGTAGGAGGGGTGGAGATGGGCAGTGGGACAGAGAGGACTCATGGCAAAGTGGCAGCAGAGGACTGGGGTGGGCAAGGCGGTGGCTGGTGGAGTGGGCTGTCCCACATTCATGTGCTGATAAACCGGGAGGAACACCTGGGGAGCGAGACAGTCCTCACAACCTGGGGTCCAGCACAGGGAAATAAAGCCTCAAACCACCTATTGAAAACACCTGTGGGGGTTGAGACAGCAGGAGGAGAAACTCCCACCCTCACAGGAGTGTTTGTTGGAGAGACCCACAGGTCCTCTCCTAGAGCTCCCAGGGTCCTAGAACATACACAAGCTCACCCTCCTGGGAGTCAGCACCAGAAGGGCCCAAATTTCTTGTGGGTAGCAGGGCCAGTAACTCAAATCTGGCAAAAAGCAGAGTAAGTGCCATTGTTCCCTCTTGACCCCTTCCTCACATACAGGGTCACAAAGCAGCGACATGGGTTGCCCTGCCCTGGTGAACACCTAAGGCTCTGCTCCTTATATGTAGCAGGTGCACCAAGACAAAAAAAAAAACCAACATGGGCCAAATGGAAGAACAGATCAAATCTCCAGAAAAAAAATACAACTAAGTGATGAGGAGATAGCCAACCTATCACATGTACAGTTCAAAACACTAGTAATCAGGATGCTCACAGGATTGGTTGAATGTGGTCACAAATTAGATGAAAAAATGAAGGCAATGCTAAGTGAAATAAAGGAAAATGTACAGGGAACCAACAGTGACAGGAAGGAAACTGGGATTCTTATCAATGGAGTGGACCAGAAGGAAGAAAGAAACATTCAACCAGAAAAGAATGAAGAAACAAGAATTCAGAAAAGTAAGGAGAGGCTTAGGAACCTCCAGGATATCTTTAAATGTTCCAATATCTGAATTATAGGGGTGCCAGAAGGAGAAAAGAAAGAGCAAGGAATTGAAAACTTATTTGAAAAAATAATGAAGGAGAACTTCCCCATTCTGGCAAAGGAAATAGATTTCTAGGAAGTCTAGGAAGCTCAGAGAGTCCCAAAGAGGCTGGACCCAAGAAGAAACACACCAAGGCACATCATAATTACATTAGCCAAGGTAAAATGAAGGAGAGAATCCTAGAAGCAGCAAGAGATAAGGGGAAATTTACCTACAAAGGAGTTCCCATCAGGCTGTCAGCTGATTTCTCAAAAGAGACCTTACAGGCAAGAAGGGGCTGGAAAGAAGTATTCCAAGTCATGAAAGACAAGGACCTACATCCAAGATTGCTCTATCCAGCAAAGCTTTCATTTAGAATGGAAGGGCAGATAAAGTGCTTCTCAGATAAGGTCAAGTTAAAGTAGTTCATCATCACCAAGCCCTTATTACATGAAACATTAAAGGGACTTATCTAAGAAAAATAAAATAAAAAATATGAACAGCAAAATGACAGCAAACTCACAGTTAACAACCACACCTAAAACAAAAACAAAAACAAACTAAGCAAACAACTAGAGCAGGAACAGAACCACAGAAATGGAGATCACATGGAGGGTTATCAACAGGGAAGTGGGAGGGGGATAGAGGGGGAAAGGTACAGAGAAAAAGTAGCATAGATGGTAGGTAGAAAATAGGGGGGGGGGTTAAGAATAATATGGGAAATGCAGATGCCAAAGAACTTACAAGTATGACATATGGACATGAACTAAAGGGGTGGAATGTGGGTGGGAGGGGGTGTGCAGGGCAGAGGGTAATAAAGGGGGGAATGAGACAACTATAATAACATAATCAATAAAATATGTTTTAAAAAAGAAGATAATACATCATAGCACTGTGAGGCACTTTGATCAAGAAGCTGACTGGTGAACGTCCTAACTCTAGCCAAGTACTGTTTCTCAGTGAAGTGGTCTTCTTCTTTCTTCAAGAGGTATTTGCAAATGATCTGATAACATTCCATAAAAGGTCCTATTTTAAAGGGTCCTATTAAAAATTCTAGCAGTTTTTCTTGTCTCTGTAAATAGGATGTCCCTTGTTGTCACCCAAATGGTCTCACTTTTACAAAGCAGGTGACAAGCTTCTTCAAAGTCCTGTAGCTCATTTCCTGGAAGGAAGATGAACTCCTCCAACAAAAATTGTATAGAAAGCAAAAGTAACTGTAGATATCCTCTTTCCTGCACCCAGGTGCCATCTGCAATGCCAGAGCTGCTAAAGAGGGAGGAACAAAGATGTTGAGCAACGGGTTCCTGTAAGTTGAGCATGTGAAGGGGGTGATATGCTGGTAGATGAGGCCATTGACCACTTCTGAGTCTCTGGCATCCAGTTTCAGAGCCACCTAGTCTTTGAGAAGGCTGGGGACATTGGCATGCAGCAGAATGCTGGACTGGATCACCTCATCTACAGTTTCATTTCCCGGAAAGTAAGAAACCTCTCAAAGGTCTGGGTTAAGCCTTTCAGTCACAGAGTCCTTTCCACCAGAGTGTTGAAACCCATGGGTGGCTAGTTCTGGAGCAGGACAGCAATGACAAGGACCCACAGTCTTAGCACCAGGTTCTCGATCTGCTCAAGCTGCACTTTATAGGCAACCTCAGTGATGAAGGCATGTCCTCCATTGTTTCTGAGGAATGTACCTGGGAACCAAGTTATATGGGCTTCAGCTCATCCTCCCAGTTGCCAGGGATCACAGGGACAAAGGCTGTCTGAAGTACATGTGGATGTTGCCAAAATTTCCAGAGAGAATCTTCCTGGTTTTCAGTAATCCAGTTGTAGACTCTTTTGGCTTAGGAGACCCGAGAAGCCTATACACAGAGTTTCTTCCAATATCTTATCATAACTGATGCTAACTGGAACAAGGTAGGTATCAAAAACTTCTGTTTTGAAAAATGGTTCCATCACAATATTCAGAAGACCAAATTTAGGGGTGAATGTCTTGGCGGAGCACCTTCTTGCCACTTGGAGGAAAAATTCAACAGGAGCATAACCATTCCATAACAGGGTCTTCACATATTCAGAGAACACAGCCCAGTAGAGTCTGTCCCTGCTGAAGGTGCGCCACATGAAGAAGGTGCCCAACATCCACAGCAGCTCCCCAACCATTTTCATGCTTAGGAAGCCCATTCCTGCTGCTATGACAGGTACAGGTAAGTCACAGTTGTATAAAAAGAAGGACAACATCAGAACATTGATGTAACTCTGATAACGGGGCAGCAGGACGACTGGGTGCTCCTGGATGGCTCATTGTCATTTCTGAATACCTTCTTCATTCACACACTTTTGAGAAAATTTGTTTAAATAGTTTGCTCAGTGCAAGGGCAAAAAACCAGATGGCTTCCAGACACAGCTTGTGGTTCATTTCATCCAATATCTGAGAGGCTTCCTCTCAGAGGGTGTCCACGGACCAGAGGAATTCCTTGGAAAACTGTTTATTGACATAGAACACCTCTGTAGAATTGAGGACACTACATTAATATACCACTGGGCTTGCGCGGAATGATTCTCTTATACAGAAGAGGGGTGTCGCACTTCATCACAAACTTCAAGTCACTGACATGCCTCCTTTCCTCTAAAATATCTTCAAACTCATCCCGCTTCTTGAGCTCCTTTGAGTAAAGGAGCAGGACAGTGCTGGGACAGGTGGAGCTGATGGAAAAACATGAGTGAGATGGACTTGGTGCGGCTGCCATCCCGGGTGGGGCCTGGGATGCTTTGCTAGGAGGTGGTGGTGTGGCGGCTGGGGGCCAATTTAAAATATTTTTTAAAAAATAATGTTATACATGTGAACCTATACAGTGTGTAATTTTGAGACTGACTTTTTTCTTTTAACTTACCATAATGCCCTGAGACCTCTCCAAACTGGTGTATATATTGATAATTGATTCCTTTGTATTTCAGAGTAGTATTCCATTGTATAGATTTCCCTCAGTTCGTTTATTATTTCACCTTTGAAAGGACATTTATGTTGTTTCCAACTAGGCCTATTGTAAATAAAACTGTTGAGAATATTTGTGTACAAGTTTTCTGTGAGCATAAGCTTTCATTTCTCCAGGATAAATGCCCAATTGTGCACCTGCTAGGTTGTATGGTAAGTATAAGAAACTGCCAAACTCTTTTTCAGAGTAACTGCCCCATTTGCATTTTCACCAGGAATATCCAAGTGATCCAATTCCTCTGCATTCTTGTGAGCATTTAGTATTATTAATATTTTCCCCCAGGTTAATTGGTGTGTAGTGGAGTAATCATTTATTTTCAAGATCAGTATTACCTTCCTTTCTTTATATGTCCAATTTAAATTGAGCACTGTTTAAATAATAAAAGAGTGCTTCCCAAACATAAAATTATCATAAAAACACAAATGATTACATGAACCTGAGAATAGCTATTGCAGATGAAATCTCAATGGATGGCGTTTACTGAGTTCAGTGATCTGGTCTCAGCTCTAAATATTCAGAAACTTTATTTTATTCATTGACCTACATATAAAAGGATACACAGGTGTTGGATCATACCGAACAAACTCCTAAGAGACTTGTCTGCAACCTAGAATGTCAGGTATAATAATCTCAGACAAACCTGGCTCACAGAGAGGGTATTATCTATGGTGGGTCTACTCAAGAGCCCAAATCTCAGAGCAAACATTTACTGAAGGAGAGCACAGCACATGGCCATTATTGCAGGCAATTTTGCAACACCCTGCAGCCTGAGAGAAGGCTCTCTTTACTTTAGACTTAACATTGCAACATAAACCTGCTTCTTTCAACTTCCATTAACATGTTAATTCCCAAATGTGTGACCAGTTTTAGTGTATTTTGACAAGCTGACTTCCTAAGAGTAAGTTTAGGCTTACTCTTACGGAGCAGTAAACTACCTCTAAGTCGTAGATTAATTCTAAACTTATAAGCAGTCAGTTGCAACCTTAGCATGTAATTTTTTAAATATATATATATATATATTTAAGATTTTATTTATATATTTTTAGAGAGGGAAGGGAGGGAGAAAGAGAGAGAGAGAGAAACATCAATGTGCAGTTGCTGGGGGCCATGCCCTGCAACCCAGGTATGTGGCCTGACTGGGAATCCAACCTGCGACACTTTGGTTCACAGCTCGTGCTCAATCCACTAAGCTATGCCAGCCAGGGCATGTAAAAACAGTACAGGTCCACAATAAATAATTCAGACTTGCAAGTCTTGAGCATGTCATTCCCAATGTGACGGCATTGACCTCTTGCTGACACTTTAACATACTTACCTTTTATCCTAAATTTTAAGATCTATTTATAGGAAACCTATCCACTCGAAATGGCAAATGTAGCCTGGACCTATTGGAAAGCCCATAGGTATGTGACAGCACACAGGACACCAAACCCATGAATTGTCTCTCCCGTGGGAAACCAGGCCTGCATTGTACATAGGCTGCTTTGTGACTTACTCTTGCTAAAATTCCCCTACCCTGAGTTGAAGCAGCAAACGCTTACTGCATATTTTTAAAGTAACTTCCTGAAGTTTGTACTAATTCTCCCAAGGACAGAGTATAACCAGAACAATTACTCTTATCATTCCCTTACATTTGCAATATTTTTTCCTTGTTAATCCATAAGAAGTAATCAGTAACATCCTTTCCTTTGTTATCTGTAAAAAGTAATTACCTGAGGCAAACCTGAGCATAATGAATGAGAACCTTCTTTGATGTATACTATTAGAAAGCTTGTCAAGGCAAGGGTCAGGGTGCTCTCCCCTTGAGAGAGTGGCCATGCCATCCCTTTTCCTCCACAGGACTTTGGAGGTCCATGTGAATTTGTCTCATCTCATCCACAACACCATGAACACTGCCTCATCACTATTTACTTTGGTATTTATGTCACTCTATCAGTGGACTGAATATAAATTATTTAGATAATCTCATTGATACTTGTTTGAATTCTAACTGTAGAAAATGGTATTTACCACAAATCCAAAAGAGCTCTGGTAATTGCCAACATTCCAAATATAACTGAGTTATTCTAATCACTGTAGCTGGCTCTTCATCGTGGTACAGAGTATGGGAAAAAGACTGGAAACTGCTTTAAAGTTCAAGACTTTATTTGGTTCCTTGAGTTTAAATTGATCTTTCTCAAAGGCTAACATATTTCCTTTTTGAAAATGTCTTTATTACATTCAAACTGTTTGAAATTATCTTCCTTTGTGATTGTGGTTGAGTCAAATATTATTTTTATTGAGTTAATTTGGCTGTGTTTGTTACAGGCTAAAAGATTTCAAAGTCTAGTGGCTAATACAAGATAAAAGTTGATTGTTGTCTCACATATAAAGATCCAGAGATTATCATCTCTGCCTTTCCCTTTATGAGCCTTCCACCTCTGGGTCTCAAACAGCTGCTCCACACCCATCATATCTACATCCCAAAGAGTAAGAAAAAAGGAAAAGAACTATGCATTACCCATTTCTTTAAGGGTATAACCTGGAAGAGGCACATATCACTTCGTTTGCCACTCTACTGTCAAGAAATGAGTCACAAAAGTATAAGTAGCTACAAGCATCTGGGAAATAGAGTCCCCAGCTGAAAAGCAGAGTGCCCCACTATGACCCAGCTATTTTACTGTTACAGAAAGAAGGACAAATAGGTTTAGGTAGACAATTCATAATCTCTCCCACAGTGACCGGTTAGTTATTCCTCAATTATATCCAGCTTCTTATCTCTTCCATTATTTTCCGTATATCACCAAGTCCAAGTATAAGTGACATGAACTGGAAAAACAAGATCTTTTGCACTCAAACACATGGTTTAAATTAAAATCCAAGAAACTTCCTGAGTGCTTATAGAGTTAAGAATGTGAAGGGCACCCCTGTACTCTGGTTTCTTGATACCATTCACCAATTTCTACTGATAAGTGATTATACTTGATTGATACACAAAGGGATATGGATAGAAGGGTGAGGGAAAGTGTTTCTAAAAATTGTAGACAGAAGTCTCTCTGAGAGTAAAGTTTAAGGGTTATTTTTTCTTTGCAACCTTCTCATAGTAATAGTAAGTCATAGAAATTGTAGTGGTAAATAAGAGGAATACAAGTTGCCTGTTTTTGCTCACTTGCTGTGTGTCAGGTCTTTCCTAAGTTACTTGACTAAACTATTTTATTGGGTCCTCATAATAATCCTTAGAGATAAATAATTTCCTCTTGAAAGTGAAGCTGAAACAAAGGGAGGTAAAGTATCTTGCTATAAGTTGCATGGAAAGTAAGTAGTAAAGCCAGCATTTTCATTTAGGCAGCCCTTCCTGTCATAGGTCATGCCTAAGAGCTCCACTTTACGAAGGCAATATGCTTTATATGTATATTAGCTCATTTTACCTTCACAGTAGTATCATGGTACTATTTACAGATGGGGAAATGGAGGGTTAAAATGATTAGATAACTCTTCTTAAGCCACATACCTATCCACTAATGGAGCCAGGATTTAAACCCAGGCAGTCTGATACTTATCCTCCAAACTAATACAGATCTCAGGCTCAGAGCCATGCTCACTAGGAGCACCCTCATACTGGGCAAGGGAGCATAAACTGATATGACTGTATTGTCTCCTAATAACCTTTTCATTCTGCCTTCTAATTCAGCCAGAGCTACTGGAATATCAAGTTAAAACAACTTCCCAAGGGGGAACAGGTGGGTTTGGAAAAGTACATTTGTTTTGTCTGATGACTCATCTTTGTCCTGCGTCTCGTAAAAATGAAGTTGTTTTGTCTCACTGTGGCCCTGGTTATACCCAGAGATATCTTGAGTTTGTCATCTTTGTCTGGCTATAAAAATAAAACCAGATGGCATGCTGTAGGTAGGAGCACAAAGATTGAGTACAGGGGTGGGAGGTCTGAGAGATCAAGTGAGTGATGGGAAATTTCTTAGCAACACCACTGCAATGCCTTCCCATCTCTCTTCTCTCTCTCCCTCTCTCTCTCTGTTTCTCTTTCTCCCTCTCTCTCTCTCTCTCTCACACACACACACACAGTCTTAAAACACACTGGAGACAGCTGTGTAGGAGCACCTATATCCAAGCATTTTCCTAGACTCCAGATGCCTGACAGCAAGGTCAACCCTAGGAAAACTGTAAAGTGCAATACATAAAATCTCCTTTACTCCTTCTCTGTTTGTCTTCTTTCTGTTTTTGTCTTTTGGTGTCATCAAGGTGCCCTCTTGAGCGTTGCAAATTTCTCATAAAAGCTGCTGCTCTAACTACAGCCCTCTGTCCCTGTCTGTGCTGAACCAATTCATTCATTTATTCAACAGATATGTCCAGAATGGTTACTATGAGCCAGGTACTATTCTAGACTCTTGAGATACATTAGTGAGAAAAACAATTAAATGTCCTACCAATCAGAAGCTTGCATTCTAGCAGGAAAAGGTAGAAAACAAACACAATGCATTATAAATGAGTAAATAACTTAGATTGTTAAATCATTATTATTATATAAAAAAGAAAAACTGTTGAGCTGGGAAGAAAGATCAATAGAGCTGAAGGGAGAAGCAAAGGCATAGTTTGCAATGTTAAATAACACGGTCAGAAGAGGTCTCACTGAGGAGAAACTGGAGCAAAGACATTAAGGTTGGGAGAGGGTGAGCCAAGTAGATAAATTAGGAAAGAACATTTGGGGCATAAGAAAAAGCAAGTACAAAAGCCCCAGGGCAGAGTGTGTCAGAAAGGTTGGAGGAGCAGCAAGGAGGCCAGAGCTGTGGAACACAGCAAGGGAATGGAGAGGAGTAGGAAGTGGGGTCAGCGAGATCATGGTAGCCATAGCTTTAGACCTTGTAGGCCAGTGCAAGCAAGGATGTGGGCTGTTAGAGTGGGTGTAAATGGAAAGTAAATTACATTTCCTCTTGAGTTTAATTGATAAAGACAGGCTAACCTCTTTTAAGAAAATATATAAAAAATCTTAAGAAAGAACATAATGGGGAGGACCAATGACCTATCCAACTCTGTCTTCTACATCTAAAGTGTTTCCAGCCTGCTGAGTAGAGAGCCTTGTGCTTTATACTGATCACTAGCCTCAGACTCTTATGCAGACGTGCACATAATCCTATTTTAAGATATATTCTTTTAGTTTGCATAAACTTTTGTGAGAAGATTATCTGTATGTTGAAGATAGGAGGTTCCAACCCTTAAAGCTTACTCCAACCATGCCAGCCTTATGTCCCCATAACCCAGACTTCTATAAAATTAAACAACAGTTTGAGGATTTAGGTGTCTTAGACATTAAGAAACTAATTTAAAGCCACAAGTTTCTCTTTTCAGCCCCAAATAAATAATTCGATGAAGTGATTCTTTTCTCTGGTTTTCATTTTGTACTAATTACAATTTATCCATTACTTAATTGAGAAGGGCTAGGTGGCATAAACTTATTAAACATTTAAGGGGAAATATTTATATTTGTATTTAGAAGAAAATTTTATTCAACTCGTAAGGGCACTGTATTTATTCAGAAAAAAATGCCGATAAGCTATTTGGTGACAGGTGAGACCTCAGAGGAATGTGTGAGTAACAAAAGAAAACTGATGAAATACCAGTGAATTAAGGGGAAGGAATGAGAGGCTGGAGCAAAGCTACCCTTCAGGAGAAGAAAGGAGACAAGCAGGCCAGGGACAAGGGCAGGGAAAGGAGAAGCACTGTGGAACGGGATGACCACAAAGGGACAAAGAAGAGCAAACATGCCAGCTGTGGATTTTTTACCTGGATTTCTGCAACTTGTGTTCTGTGGCCTTTTCTCTCCAACCCCACAAAGGGACGCTAACATATAGGTCTTTAGTGATCTTAAACTATTTAAACTTTTAAAAAGCAGCCCTGAGACAATATAGACATGAAATCTGCAGACATATAACTCTATTTTAATAAATAGTAATGATTTTTCCCTTAGGAATTTTTAATGCTCGAATGCTTTAGAGCACCTACGGTCATTATCTCTTCCTGGTGAAGAAGGAAATGGGCACTTATTATTAACCCTAGATTGCACGAGATGACATCACCAAGGCAACAAGAAAGCAAATGGCTTAGAAAGGAAAAGGGGAAATGTTAACTATATCACAGGGCAAGTCTTCTCAACCTTGGCACTACTAGCATTCTAGACAAAAAAAATCTTTGTGAAAACATAAGGAAGGGGTGAGGGGACTTAATTGCAGAATGTTCACCAGTATTCCTGGTGATACTAAGTAGCATTAAGACACCAGTAGCACCTTCCCAGTCATGGCCATCAAAAATGTCTGCAGACTGTGCCCAATGCAGTTGCCCCCGGTTGACCCTGGCTGTCATGGAATGACCCTGTTGGGCCATTCATAACTCTTAGCTCACGTTCACTTTCCAAAACTATCCAAAAATGATCAGGAAGTTGATATCTCTGTACTTTTGAAAAAATACCACTGAAGTGGAGATTAAATGTGGACAGAAATAAAAAATAAATTTCAGAATTTGGGTTAGATGCAATCCAACCTTAGTGTTTTTGCAGTGACTATGTGGATATTTTGCATGAATAGACAAGAAACTACTTTACATAAATTAGTGTTTGTTGATGTTATCAAGAAATGTAACCCGTATAAAAAAATGTTATCAATTGCTGAGGAACTAGAAGGCTGAAGCTTTTATTTCCTTGGTCAAAAGGTGAGCCTAGCTATTCCTTTCTTCTTTTAAGTAAAATAAAGACACAGTTTGAAAATGCACCTACCTATTTAGCTCAAAAGTTAAGTCTTGTCTGGCTGTAATGTAAAAATAGCCATTCCTCTGTCTGAACATGAAAATAGCACTTCCCGACAACAGCCCAATGTCTTAGAGCTGCAAAAGATGTTTACTTTCATTAAAAAAGTCTTTTCCTCTAGCTTTTATTTTTGAATTGTGTAGGTGTTCTAGTAGAGGTAAGCAGATATATAAGGCTCAGAGACAAACCTATAAGAGCACACTTTCCACAGTAGCTGAAAAAGTCTTGTGATACTCACAACTTTCTATGTGGTAGGTTGAGAATATATGCTGGTAAAATGCATATCCTACTCCTCTTTAGAAAAGTTTTGTGTATATTGAAATAATGATAATGGTCATAACTAACTGCCTAATTTCTGCAGAATACTTTATATTCATTTATTCATTCATTCATTTATTCATTCAGCAAATACTTATTGAATATCTGCCATGCGCTTAGCAGTCTAGTGTCTCTCAACTCTGCTGTTGTAGAGCAAAATCAGCCATAGTCAAGACCTTAACAAATGAATATGCTTGTGTTCCAATAAAATTTTATTTGCAAAAATGAGGGGTCATAGTTTGTCAACTTCTGAAATAGGGTAAAAGGAATCAGGAGTTCAAATGTGTCATCAATTGTAAATAGGATGATCATTGTGAGTCTCATTGAGAAGGTAACAATCAATCAAAAACTAGAAGTAGGTGAGCAAGTGAGACTTGTGGCTCCAGAGAGGAAGAGAATTCCAGATAGAGGGGGCAGCCAGTCCTAAAGTCCCATGGCAGTGATGTGTCTGGTGTGCTTTGAAGCTTAGGAAGTAGCTCAGTCTAGCTAAGAGAGAATGTGGGTAACCATGTTTGTAACCACTTCAGCTGGTATCTCCAATTCATTTTCTCTTTCTTCCTTTCTTCCCCTTTCTGATGAATGAAACATGTTTTACTATACTGAGTAAGGGCTCAGAACTAGACCTTTTCCTGACTAGGAAAGGTAAGCCAACATTGATATGTTTTATTTTGTTCCTGTTGAAGCCTTGGTTTAACTCTATATCAAGAACAGGGGCAACAGATGAAGGGAAGAACATCTAACTACCAAGCTTTCCACGAGGAATCTTTAACTAACACACCCTAATCCTCAGCAGGGCTGGCAGAATGAAAGTTTATAATAAAAAAAAGAAACTAAAAATACTGCCTTTTTATTCACCTGACTGTTTTGTTCATGGAGTTCTTTTAAGAGGCAGCTGACCATGATGTTTTTACAGAATCAGGAGACAGGCTATTTCTAAATTGTCAACAAAGCCACCTTTTAAAAAGAATTATCTGACTCCAGGATCCTGATGTGCTGGAGAGGAAGAATAACATGAGCCTCCAGAGAAAAGCGAATGAGTTTTCTCAAGTCCACAGGCTCACTCAGAGTGAGCCAGCACACCTGTGTCTGCCACTGAGGTGTGCTGACCCAGCTTGGTGTTGGGGGGTGGGGACATGAGTGGGTAAAATTGCTTTTCATGAAATGTCTGATAAAGTCAGCTTATAGGGTAACTTGGAATAATAACTTTTAAATTATATCCCATCTTGTTCCACAAAAGTATTGTTTTTATGAAAGGATAATACAGACAAGAATAGAGGGTAAAAACAAAAAGCCTGGGTAAGATTAGCAAGCCAAAACACATACACAGGCTGCCAACACCTCACTGTCCTCTCAGCCCTGTCCCATGCCTTCTCCACCTTTCTCTGTACTTCAGCCCCCCTGGAATTCTTTCAGCTGCCAGAATGCATGGCAGTGCTGTCCCCTTCTGGCTGGGAATGCTAATGCCCCACCTCTGTCACTCAGGTAACTCCTACTCACCTTTGGGTTCAAAGGGCACTTTTTCAAATTAAGTCAAGTCCTCCTGCTTTTAACTCTCATGGTATGAAGCGTTCTTTCCTCCATAGCACTTTTTAGCTTGTAGTTTACATATTCATCTGAGTGATTAATGAATATCTATCAGCCTCTCCCACTAAGACGGAGGCTTCATGAGGACCGCAATCCTCTTCTTGTGTTCCCCATCATATCTCCACCAGTGTCTGATGTATAATGGTCACTGTACAAATATTAGTTAAATAACAGAAGCCTTCCAGCAATCAAAGGAAAGAGATAAACATGGTAAGTTAAAATATTTACAAAGTCAGCAAGTAAAAGCAAACAGCTTTTCCTACATTTTGAGCAAAATTTCTCCGATGGGTCCTCACAAACATAACATTGTGTGAGTTTGTTAACAACATCCTTATACTGATACAAGGAACACATTTGCAAACAGCTGTTTCTTACATCGTCACTCAGTGCAGTCCCGAGTCAACACACCAAGTCAGCGTTCAATAGAAACAATGCTAGGTGATCCGAGCACAGTTTTCTCAGGGTTCTGGTGCAAAGGTAAAATAACATTAGTGAAACAGAGGGAGAAGGATGCACGTCCTTTGGGCCCTCCCCCATACATGTTTCTTACAGTCAGGACTATGGCCTGATGAGACAGCTGAGAACTGGTTATATTCTCTGTGAACACATAAAGCGCAAACCCACATTCACTTTGACAATTAGCTAGAAGAAGGGTGATTATTCAATTGACTTGTTCAGAGTAGAACATGCATTCAGTTGGAGAAAGAATTGACTCATGGGTTCCATTCATTTTTGAAAGAAGAGCATGGTTCACACTCCCCTCTTGTGGCCACTTTCAAGTAAATATACTGGCTTCCACACAGGAGCAGAGTAAAGCAAATGAGCAATCAGGCTTCTTCATTCAAGTCAGGTGACCTGAGAATCACTTATTCATTTATTCTTAACTTCTCTAGAATGCCAGACCAATTTTTGGAAAACTGGCATGTTTAACTGCATCTTAAAACAAGGATCAATAGATGTACTTAATTTGCAATGATCAATGTTTAAAAATCTCAACATTTGAGCTAAAGCTGGTGGAAGGTTTGATGCAAAAACATGCGAGGCCTGATCATCTATTGCACAGGACCCTTCCTTAATTATATGGGCCTTCTCTCAATCTGCTCCATTTAGCTAGCACACCATGGGTTTGGGAGTTTTGGAGAGTGTGGGAAGGAATGATCTGGTGAATTAAGCAATCAGTAGAGTCACCAAATATTCATTTTACACATATTTATTGAACAATTACCACTGTAGGAAAGCAAGGTTATATAAGAAAAAATCCCAGTTTTAAAATATCATCTAATAAGGAAAGGTGACATGTATACATATACTTGTATTACCTGATGAAAGTGATACATACCCCCCAAATTAAATTAATGTGCTATTTTTCTATGATAAAGGACATAGCCAGAGATGGGAAGTAAAGAGGGCAGATGATGAGCTGCTTCCTCTCAGTCGATACATTCTAGTGCAGGACAAATATAGAAACAGTACTTACTCTAAAAACTTTATCAAAAATTATGCTATTCACCTCAGACCCATGAGGGTGTGTGTGTGTGTGTGTGTGTGTGTGTCTGTTACGTGCCCCTGAGTCAGCTCCAACTCCTGGTGACCCTATAAATGAGTGGTGTCCACAGTGTTTTGTCCTCAACAGTTCTGCTCAGCTCCCGTAGCATGCATTAGAAAGGAAATCATTTTTTAAAAACACTCAGAAAATAACAAGTGTTGGCAAGGATAAGGAGAAATTTGGACCCTTGCATGCTGTTGTTGGGAATGTAAAATGCTACAGCTACTGTGGAAAATAACATAACCATTCTTCAAAAAACTTAAAATAAGGTTACCATATGGTCCAACAATTTCCTCCCTGGGTGTGTACCCAAGAGAATTGAAAGCCAGTCTCAAAGAGTTATTTGCACACCCACGTTCACAGCAGCATGATTTACAACAGCTAAAATGTACAAGCAATACAAATGTGCACTGACAGAGGGTCAATAAGCAAAAGGTGGTATATACATACAATGGGATATTACTCAGCCTTAAAAAGGAAGGAAATTCTGACATGGGTTACAACACAGATGATATTATGCTAAGTAAAATAAACCAAAGACAAATACTGCATGATTCCACTCCTGTGAGGCACTTCATGACAGGATCATAGAGATAAGAATAGAAACGTTACTGCCAGGACTCAGAGGGGTGGGAGGGAGTGGGGGATACTGTCTCATGGGTACAGTTTCAGGTTTACCAGATGAAAAGAGTTATGGAGCTAGACAGTGCTGAGGGTTGCACAACATTATCACTAAACTGAATGCTTAAAGTGGATAAGGGGGTACATTTTACCTCATATGTATTTTACCACAATAAAATTATTTTTAAAAATATGCTGTTGAAACAAAGACTTAATACCTAACTTGATTTCAGTTTTGGCCTTGCCCAGGAAGGTCACCTAAACTGGATAATCTGGAATTTTCTGGTCAGCATCAGTGAGATAATCTGCCTAGTACACCCTATTGTCTCCCCACCTGAGGTGACCTTTCCAGAAATAATCCATTTTTTTAGTATATGACTTCCTTGTTCCACTCCTTCTATGCCTTTAAAAAACTTTCCTTTTCTGTAGCTCTTTGAAGATTCTTAGTTGGATCTTGGTTTGGCCAAAAAATTCATTTTGTTTTTTTCCCTATGATGGCTGTAGTAGCACTTAGTTGTCTTGAACTTCATTCATATTTTTTATTAGATTGTACTGTAACAGCTGTCTTATCAGCGTGCATTTAAAAAAGCTTATTAAAACTGGTGAATTTTGTATAGCTATTTTAATACTAAAGATGAAAGAAAGTATGCAACATTTTTGGCATACTATACTTTATTATTTCAAGAAAGGCAAAAATGCAACTGAAATGCAAAAGAAAAGATTTGTGCAGTGTATGGAGAAGGTGCTGTGACTGATCGAACATGGCAAAAGTGGTTTGTGAAGTTTCATGCTGGAGACTTCTCACCGGACAATACTCCACAAGTGGGTAGATGGGATGAAGTTCATAGCAATTAAATCAAGACAATAATTGAGAATGATCAATGTTATACTATGTGAGAGATAGCCAGTTTACTCAAAATATACAAGTCAATAAAGTTATTGGTGAAAATGAAAAATGTGTCTTTCATTTTACTGAAAAAATTAAATGGACTTTTTGGCCAACCCGATACTTGCTTAATGGGATGCTACCAGCTCATAAATTGTACAATAAAGCCAAGTAGATCTTTGGCATTCAAAAAAATATGCTACTGAAATTCAGAGAAAGAATAACTTCCAATTAAAGGTAGCAAAGAAGGCTTTTTGGAAAGGACGCATCTACATTGGACTTTGAAGGATTGGTAGGATTTAAGCATGAAGGTTTCAAGCAGAGGAAACTACCTAGACAAAGCATCAAGGTAGAAGCAAGGAAAAGTGAGTGGAGGGAAGAGAATACATAAAGTGGCAGATCTCTTTAAATGCTTGGTTCATAAGTTCAGAACTGACTTGGTAGGCAGTGAGGAAGTAGTGAAAGCACATGGAAGAGATATTCATTGTACTATTTTTGCTAAATCTCAACCAACTGTTAGCATACCATGTGAGAAGTGCTAACAAGATGTAAAATATTAGAATTATGAAAATTTTGCATTTCCTCTGAAAAGCAACTATAATGTTTTCCAAAAGTTATTCCAACTTGTTCCTTTATGAACTTTTTAGGGTAATGAATACTGATATAAGCATTTTATAAAGTTCAATAGGAAAACATGAATGACTCAGTTTCTCCACACACAGTAATTGATTACAGCAGAGCAAAAATTGCATATTTTTATACATTTGTGTTTCAGTCAGTTGGTGAGGCTCACTAGTCAAGGGGGCAAAATCAGTTCTTGGGAGGGGCAAAAATTCCGATTATTTTTAATATGTATAAAATACAGCTATAGACATAGTACATAAATACCACAGTATGTCTGTGGTATTACAATTTCACTGAGCAGGGTGAGGGTGGAGACACAGGAAAAAATATTCAAAAACCCCTTGGGAAAGTGATCATGAAAAGAAATTTTTCAGAAATACTAAACTAGAGAGGACAGACATGGCACAAATTGTTCATTTTGTCTCCGTTTGAGTGGCCAGCCAGTTAATACTAGTGTACACTCTAGCCAGTCCTAATCTGGTTCTCTTACCATTTGCTAGAGCTTGACCCTCAGTGTAGTGCCACCAACACTCATGTGTACAACCAGACCACGTGGAGTCTCCACAACACACCCAGTGTGCTCTTTCACATCCGAAATACTGACAAAAATACAAATGCCGTTGCTCAAAACAAGAAGAAATCACAATCACTGAAACAAATTTCCAGAACAGGATCGCTTCATTACACAAACAGTACTTCTTAGTCTAAAGCATCTTACTCTGGAAACTTAACACTAGAGCCAAAAAAACATCAGACAGATTTGGAATGGGGAAGCTTTTGGCTAGCAACAGCAGAGTGACCTCATCCATGAGATGGCCTCAGTATAATCTTCAGTCTTGTTGAACAAGACACATCCTGCAAGTCAAACACGCAGAAATATTAAGAAGTCCAGCTGCATCTCACTTGGACAAGAGATCCGCACACCAGGCGATTTGATAGATTGGGCTCTGTGTTAATCCCAAGGTGAGGTCAGAACAAGAGAATAGCTACACAGCTCACATTACTAGTGTGTAGTCCACCTCAATTTTCCCAAACTCAATGAGGGTTCTGTTCTGTCTGAGAAAAGTCAGTGGCATAGGACTCCAGGGACTGATGTGAGCAGCTGCTGTTTTTACAGAGCTTGATTTAAAGGATGTTTTTCATCCTTCTGCCTGAAAGTCATCATCCCTTACAGAGTATATCAGCAGTTTTTATGGAAAGAGAAGGCATTCTAATTTCTATTACAGAAAGCTCCATGACAATCTCCAGCAACATCTGGCTTCCATATTAGTGGCCTGCATCATCATCTTTTATTATTATTATTAATTATTAATTAAGCCTTAGGGCAGCCATGCATTTGACAAAGCTCTGTGCAAACATCATCCCTTTTCCTTGAAATTACCCTCTGAGGTAGGTATTATTATCATCCTCATTTGACAGATAAAGGCATGGAGACACAGAGAGATTAAGTAATTTACCCAAGGTCACACAGCTAGAAAGTCTCAGAACTATGACTTGAATTCAGGTCTGTCTGACTCATCAATTCTCTACTATATGTCTTCCAGACAGAGGAAGAATTTTTAATGTATTCTATGCTCTAAGAGCTTATTCAGCATAATTTAAATTAAGAGGTAGTATAATTTATCTATGCTTGTATACAATGGCATCAATCATTAGCAAGATCTTATTAGGCCTTCTGAACATCGTTCATTAATCTGGCACCTGATAAGGAGGTAGGCACAGATGATTGAAAGTACTAGAAAATGGAAAGCATCAAACTCTTAATGTCCTTCAATTTAAAATTAACTAGTTCCGAGTCAAAATGCAGGATATATGTGCCTACGTATAACTTTTGGGGCTGGAACTCAGATACATGTGTCTAGTACATTACTAATGGATTTGATAGTCCATGTTCATAATCCCAATACCATCAGACTGGGTTCTTTCGGAATCTTTCATAGGTGACTAAACCTTCTCAGAGGACAACAAAAATAAAAGATTTCTTGCTATTGGGAAGAAGGACTTTAGGGATACGGAAAAGGAGACAGCTCTTGACTACGAAATGAAAATGTGCTCACACACAGATACAAAAATATCATCGCGAACTTGACCACATAAAAACAGCTGTAAATTTTGATTAAACTAACAATGATCTTTAAAAATTCCAGGAAAAAGAAAATACATGTTAAAAAATCTGTTTTGTTCCTCAGGCCTCTGCGACTTTACTTCTATGGCTTTCAACTTCATTCTTTAAATTCAGCCATCCATCTCAAAGTTATGCTCAATCATTATTTTCCTGATGTCCTCAAAGATTTCTCATGTTCCTAGGATCCAAATTTTCACATGATAACTCCCATTTCGTAATCTCTTGTCAAGGCTCCTCTGGGATTATCCACAACCTGGGAAACTGCGTGCGGCCACCCCCTCTTGTTGAGCTGCACTGTGGTTGGTAGACCGAGCTCCCTCTAGTGGGCAGCGCTGTCACTGCCACCAGTCTCACCAGGCACTCTGCCGCTGCTGAGCACTGTCACTGCCAGTCAACGCCACTGGCTGCCACCACCCCAAGGGGGCTACACTGTGCGTTGTTGCCTGTAGTTAAAGCCTCTGAGATCACAAAGTAGCTTTGTGTGTTCTGGAGTCATCGACACACCAAACAGTGCTGTGCTTTTCATTATACTGAGTCAACTGGGTATGAAGGTAGGGCTGCTTATGCCCCAGGTTTTCAAGCGTTTCAATTAAATTACTTGTTTCAGTTAAACCCAGAATTCCTTTCTCCCGAAAATGTGCTTGAGTCCATTGAGGGCTGGGCTAGGGTCAAATCTAAGGGATATAAACTATTCCACCACGCTACTGGTTATATTATTGAGCTAATCTTGTCTGCCTAGCTTCCTGTTCCTTTAGAGTGAACCTTTCCCAAGATGTCCTTGGCTCCTCCTGGACCCACCCTACTCATTCCTCAGACATGTCCAAATTTAATCAGTAGTGTATAAAACTAGGTTCCAACTGAACCCACAGACCAGAGATCAGAATTTATTCACAAATAGCAATCACCTTTTTTTGAGTTGTGCTGATATCAACACTGAAGAATAAAACATCACAGTTTGTTAGTGTGTCATGAAATTTCTTTGCTTAATTGGACTTCAACCCTTTCCCATGACCTATCCACAAAGGTATGTTGTAGGAAACCACTAAAAGAAACATGATATTGGCAAGGATGTTAGAAGGGTACCATTTGCTGCTTTACATAGTGTATTACATGTTTTTCTGGAATTTTTTACATTATGAATTCTACCACTAATCATATTTTCCTCATTCCTTTGGTCAGCCAGAAGTTTAGAGTCAAATCTGCAACTTGCCTTGTAGTGGGTTGATTGTGTCCCTCAAAAAAGTACATTCAAGTCTCAAACCCCTGGGAGCTATGAATGGAACTTCATGTGGAAATAGGGTCTTTGCAGATATAATTAAATGAAGATAAAGTCATACTGGATTAGGATAGACCTTAGCTCCAATTACTAGTGTCCTTGTAAGAAAGAAGGACACAGAAATTCAGAGATGACACACAGAGGGAAGAAGACCATGTGAAGATGATGGAGAGATTAGAATGATATCGCTACAAGCCAAGTAATGCCAGAGATTGTTGGAAGCCACCAGAAGCTAGAAAGAGGCAAGGTTCCTTATCTAAAGCTTTCTTAAGGAGCCTGTGACTGCTGATTTCAGATCTCTAGCCTCCAGAAGTTTGAGAAAATAAATTTCTATTGTTTTAAGCCACTCAATTTTGGGTGATGTGTTATGGCCACTGTTGGAAACTAATAGAAGTTTTGCTACTGATAACTGGCACTACTATACCAAATTCCCAAAAATGTAGATGTGGCTTTGGAATTGGATAATGGGTCATAGTTGGAAGAATTTTGAGGCATGTAATAGAAAAGACAATAGACTGCCTTAAAGAGATTATTGGTAGAAATATGGACATTAAAGAGATTCTGGTAAGGACTTAGAAAGAAGTAAATACTGTAGAGAAACCTATCATCTTAGAGAATACCTATGTAATCATGAACAGAAAGTTGGTAGAAATATAAATGTTAAAGGTAGTTCTGGTGAGGTCTCAGAGGAAATTATAAATATTATTGGACACTAGAGAAAAGGCAACCCTTTTATAAAGTGGCAGGAACTTTGCTAAATTATCTTCTATTGTTGGGTGGAAAGCAGAACTTGTATGTGATGAACTTGAATATTGAGCTGAGAAGATTTCCAAACAAAATATGGAAGGCAGAGTTTGGTTTCCTTTTGCTTCTTATAGTAAAATATGACAGGAAAGAGATAATTGGAGGAAGAAACTACTAAGCAAAAAAGGAACCAGAACTTAATAATTTTGAAAATTCTCAGGCTCCAAATAGCAAAAAATGGAGAGCGCATTCTGGAAGGAACATCAAGGGTATTGCTACAGAGATTAGTCACGTGAATGTGACCCATGGATACAATCAACCTTCTCAGTGATGCCAGGAATACAGGTGAATTTATCCAGGAAACAGCTGTGGAGGATCTTCTTGTCTGATGATTTAGACCCTCATAGAGTACACAGGAGAGCCAAAAGTTTCTTGAGGTTATATCAGCAGAAATACTTCTACACTGAACTGAAAAGGGGAAAGACAGAATTGAAATAGAGGCCATCAGACTTCCAAAATTTTATATGATTACAAATATGTGTTATTCTTCCAGGAAAAGAAAGAATGATTCCTATTGTGGGCTGAATTGTGTTCCCCAAAAATTCATATGTTAAAGACCTAACCCTCAGTATCTCAGAATATGACCATATTTGAAGACAGGACCTTTAAAGTAATTAAGGTCAAATGAAGTCATCAAATGTAATTGATATTCTTAGAGGAGCTTAGGACACAGACCTACACTGAAGAAAGACCATGTGAACACATGGAGAAGACAATCATTTGCAAACCAAGGAGAGAGGCCTCAGAAGAAACCAACTCTGCCAACATCTTGATGTTGGACTTCTAACCTCCAGAAATGTGAGAAAAATTCCTGTTGCTTAAGGCATCCAATCTGTGGTATTTTATGGCAGCCCTAGCAAATGAACACACGGTGTAAGGAAGGAGGAGGATCCTACAGGTGTTATGACCTGAATTGTGTCCCCCCACAAAGTCCGTATGTTAAAGTCTTAACTCCCATTGTGACTGAATTTGGAGAGAGAACCTTTTAAAACATAATTAAGGTTAAATTAGGCCATGGGATGGAGCCCTAATCCGATAGGATTTGTATTCTTATAGGAAGCGGAAGAGACGCCAGAGGTGCGTGAGCCCAGAGCAAAGGCCATGTGAAGACACAGTGTGAGTAGACAGCCATCTGCAAGCCAAGGGGAGCTACTTGATCTTGGACTTCTAGCCTCTAGAATTATTACTGGAAAATAAATTCATTATGTAAGTCGCCCAGTGTGTGGTATTGTGTTATGGTAGCCCTAGCAAATGAACACATGGTGTAAGTGAGGAGGAGAGCCCTCCGGGCCAGGTCCTAGCCAAGATAACTATCAACCCTATTTTCACGCAGCTTTCCTTCATCCGTACTCACTTCCACTGTTCCAAGAGAACCATGCCCGCTTCTGACAATGAGTGTATGTCATGCCCCTTAGACTCCAATTGGTGGGAACAATGATACTACTTCCATACCACCCAGAGACTTGTGCTGTGTATTAAAAAAGGCTCATCCAATGCTTAAGGATTGATTTATAAGTTCTCTAAACCTTCATTTGAATCAGAAGTTCTTAACTTTACAGAACCCGAGTGCAGGAGTTCATAGATGGACTTTAAGAGCTTGTCCACAGCTTTCATAAAACTCTCAAAGAGACACCTAGTACTGAGAAGGTTAAAAAACACTTAAGCTTTGACACTAGCTTTTGTTAAACCCTTCCTCCTGCCACTGCTCATGTTATGCAGGTCAGTTTATATTCATGCAATAAGCTCTTTATTAGCCAAAGTTCTCCCATCACATTTAGACACCGGATAAACTTCTAAATCTGAGCTACAGCTCCATCTGTTAAGTGGATAATTGCTGTAGGTTTGTTGTCCTCAGCTACATGAGCTGTATTTTATAAATGGCAGCTTCAGAAACAATAAGAGTTTGGATATTTGCCCACAAACATTCCCAAAATAAAGCCATACTTAAAAGACATTGTGGATTCAAGGTCATTTTATTTTTTTCAAAAATCCTCTATTTTCTATTTATAATATAGGAAAAGAAAAGAAATGTATAAAAAGAAAAAAGAAAAGAAATCTATGACATTTTACTCATGTCATAGATTAATAAGACCTAGAGAAAACATCCATTATAAGAGTCAAAATTCTCAAGCTTTGCCACCTGCAAATGAACCCTCTGGGTACGTATTTATACTTAAGAAATAAGTCCAGTTTACTTTAAACAAATTATTTTTATGTTAACATGGATTTCTGTAAGAAATTTCATTTTGATCATTTTATAGAAACATAAAATACCAACTTCAGTATCAGAAAAAATATTTTTGGTGGTCAAATCTTTCCTCCATCACCCTCCAGCTAAAATTTTCTCTACACTCTCATTGAATTGATGTAGTCACCTGAAATAAATCTCATAAAATTATTTTAAGTAGATGGGGAATGCTGTTAGAATAAGAAGTTAACATTTGGGGTCCCAGAGGAAATTTCCCTTAGCTAACTGGGCAAGTCTTGAGAAACACATGTCCTGCTTAGCCTACAGTAGCCACTGCCCCCCCCCCCGGGGCCCTCAGCAGCTGGTGGAGAAGCAGTGCCTGGGCTCCCACACTGCTCAGACCCACATGTGCACAGAGGCAGAGGAGAAGCAAAGTCAAACACAGCCTACCCCTTTGATCTGTCCTCTGAGGAGACTGTCCACACCCTAGACCTTGGCTGAGGAAAAACATCCCATTGTCTGAGGCAAAAGGACATCACGTCATTCCATCCTGTGCCTGGAAAGGCAGTTTGAAACAAGTCGTCCTGATTCTAAAGACCTGAGACAATTCCCAGCTGCGCCATGACTTGTTTTCTGCTCCTAGGCAAATTGCCCAGTTTCCTCTGTGCCCAAATTTCCCCAGCTGCAAAAGAAGTAATTCCTGTTACCTTTCTCTTGTGGTGTTCTGAAAGATACACAGAGCCAATGCATATAATATAGTCATTGGAGACAATTGTCTGAGGGCAGATTTGTCCAGAACTAGAGATGGAGTTTCATTTATTTTTGTTTTTATTGGTTTGCTTTTGGCCTGACATTACCATAAACATGGAAAATCTAAATTAAATTACATTACAACCATTCATCTCATGTGATGGAACATTTACGATATGCAAGCACTGTGCTAGGCACATGGAGAATACAGAGGGGTCAAGTTTCCACCCTCAATGAGCTCATAGCTCACTCAGAAAGATGTATTATAGCATAAAGGTTGAATACCACAACATAGTCATTGCAAGGTAGCTGGGTTTAAATCCCACTTTACCGCTGACCAGCTAGAGACCCTGGAAAAATTACTCAGCTTTACCAAGCATCAGTTTCCTCATGCAAATTACAATAGTTAACATGTGTGTCTGCTGGGTGGCAGGAGGTATTCTATACACTGAAGTTTACACAAAACTCAGAACAACCACCTGAGATAGATGCTATTATTGTCCCTGTGCTTGTATTCTACATGTTATAGGTACTGTTGCTGAAGCTTAGGAAGGTTATATAACTTGTCCAAGGTCATACAGTTAGTAAGTGGTTAAGCCAGGATGCAAACCCTAGTTGCCTGGCCTCAAAGTGTGCAGACTTTACCACTACACTACACTTCCCTCAAATGGGATCGTAGTAATACTCACCTCATGTAGACTTGTAAGGACCAACTAAAATAATGCATAAAAAGTGTTAACATGGTGCATGCAGTATAATGAATGTTCAGTAAAAATAGAAGTAGCAGAAGAGATCAGACACATATGTAAATCACCAGAATGTCAAGTCAAAAATAAACGCCTGCCTCCAACAGATTTCATGGACAAACTCCTTCTTGCAGACCAATCATTATACAGGGGGTTACAGTAGGAGGCTGTGTTGGGGGAAGAATAGTCTGTGAACTGCAATATTTGAGAATCGGATACAGTGACCTATAATTTGAAGGAGTGATGCTTCATACATAGGTACAGTTCGGAAGGTCATTTACAGAAAGGTTAAGTATCTGAAGGACCCTGCTATTATTAAAATTCAGAATGTCTTCGTGAGAACAGTTTCCAATTAAGCAATGTGAAAATGCATCCACTACAATTCTTTTCCCCTTCCTTTACTCCCACCTCTCAATTTCCTTTAGGAAGAAAGAACTGCATGTAGTTTTTTTCTTTTTTTTTTTCAAAGTCTTAAAATAAAAATCCCCTAAAAAGGGATCTGGCTTATAAAACCTTTTAGAGTTGTTTAGGGGAAAAAGTGCATAAGGAGCCAAGCGCTCATATTCTGGCCAAGTTATGAGCTTCCCGAGAACAAGAGCTTGAGGGGAAGACTGTTAACTCTTTCCCTGTTGGTCGGCTCTGCTCGCAAAGCTCATCGCGCCCTCTGCTCTGCGAGAGGCCAGCCTGCCAGAGAACTGCAGGAATCTGCAACAAAAACGATGACAGTCTGAAATACGCCCCAGTGCCAACTTCCAAACTGGTCTGTCACCTCAGACCCTAACTAGGTGACAGAGCAGCAGAATTTCAACTCCGATAGGCTCGAATGTTTTTGGGCAAAGAAGCAAAGCTAACAAGGGAAGGGATTTAGAGTATTGGGCTTTATCGAACTTTTATTCCCTGGTTGTGTGTAAAGAGGGGATTCAACTTCCATTTTCTGCCAAGGCTCTGGGTCCAGCCACATACCAGAAGGTAAGTTTTAATAAGTTTACTGTATCATCTAATTGCATTTGCTTAACTGATGTGCATGATCCGATGAAGGTATCTAAGATTTTTGCCTAATACAAAGCCATTCATTTATTTTTTTAAATCCTTTTGTATGATTTTTAGAAAAGATACTTAACAGGGAATTTTAACTCTTCTATTCATGTTTCCTTTTCTTCTCTAAAATTAAATGGTACTTACTAGTAAATGATGGGTTCAATGTAGAGAAAGAACACAAATGTAGAACTATTGTCAGCTACAACTGCATTCAGATCTTGGCTAAGTCTAAATCCTGAACTACGTTTTGTAAAAATACTTACTGATTATATTAAATAAATTGTAACGAAAGCAGTTTTAAAAACTTTCAAGTCAAGGTCATTTGTGTTTTCCATGCCTAAATCACGTGAAATTATTCAGTTACCATCATTGTCCCAGTTTGTACATAACAGTGATACAGAAAAACTTTGCTTTTACAAAAGGTAGAAAAATCCCTAATATTATATTCTTCTTCGATTATTCTTTAGTTCTTGTGACTATTATTCCTTTACTGGTTCCCTTTTATAGTTTTATGACTGTCTCTTGCCTCCTACCATTTTTAAGATGTTCATACACATATGTAAAATTCCTAATTCCCAATGATGTCTTATTTAGGAAGGGGGAAAAGAGGGAGGACACTCGAAGATCTAAAGAGATTATGATAACTCATACTGTAAGGTGCTATCATTTGTGGCTCTATCTTCTAAAATAAAATAAAATAAATAATGCAAGTCATGCCTATTCATCCCTCCAGGTGTTAGAGGTCACCGTGCAAGAGAAACCATGGTTTCTACTGCCGCTCGATACTGTTGATACTATAGCCAGGAGGTGCTGCAGAAAGGGTATCTTTTCTATACAGCCTTTAATCTGCCAGGAGGTTAAATGTGTCACCTTGGCACTGCATCTGAGCTCTCGCCTGGCCCAGGGCCTAAGTATACTGAGTAGAAATGTTCAGTACGTCCCACTCAGCAGAAATCCTTTTTAAAAAATTGCCCATTTCTCACAGACACCAGTTTTTTTTTCGGCTCACAGCTAATTCAGCTAAACCTTGAGGTTTATGACCATTGCTAACTATGACTATTTACAAAAATAGGACACCCATCTTAGGAAGGATTTAAGTACATATTTCTGTTCATTCAACAAGATCTAGCAAAGCCAAGCCATCTGTGTCAGCTGCTTATCATCCAATCAACTAATGCTGCTTTCCACATTTTGGAAAAGAATATGTACATGTCATTAACAAATATTGCCTTTTTTCTTTCAGGAAATTCTGTGCAGCCATTTAGTAATTAGAGCACTGAGTTTCTCTTCCAGGTCCTTTGGGATTTAACCCCAATAGTTTCTCATGTACAGTTTCACATATCAACTAAGTAAAGATAATAAAAGGTGATGACAAAATAAAATGAATAGTGATATATCTGGACAACTCCAAACATTATTTATTTTATTCTCCTCTTGACTGCTTGTTGTTTTTATTCAGTTGATTTTTAAGAGTATTCAAACACTGCTGTTTTAGTAAAGTTCAGTAAGACGTCCAGAACATGTTGTTGATCTTTTTCCACCAAGGACACAAACAACTGTTGTTAAAAATCTTCAGGTGCCCTTTTTCTTCACACATCATTCTGCAATAACATTTAGTGAAGGAGACAGGAGTCCCATAAACCCAGGGGAATTTCTCCAGTAGACCTGGCTGCTCAAGAGATGGCCAGCTAGCCCAGGGTCTGGTTCATGCAGGGCCTACAGGCCATCTTACCCCGAGAGCTGAGCCTGCAGTGGTGGTCCACCTGGGGCTAGTGTGGTTTTTGTTCTGGGCATCAAAAGGTGCACAGAATTCTGGAGAACAGAGCGACCGCAGGAAAATGGTGCAATAAAGTGAGTAAGATCGTGGGCTCTGGAAGCATAGAGACCTGGTTTACATCTGGGCTTCACAGGCTCTGGAAAATGACTCTTTGAGCCTCAGTTTCCTCATTTGTTGGAAATAGGAATCATAAAATTAGCTGCTACTGCAGAGAGGTGTTGTGAAAATTAAGTGGAAAAAACAGCTATGCCTGGTATACGAAACAATCAATCGATCGTAGCTAATGTTAAAGCACCAGTCTACCTATATGTCCTGATTGGAACTCTGTAGAAGGGAATGTACTCCAGGTTTTCCCTCAGGGTTTCTTCTTTATACTTACACCTTTGCTGTATAATAAATGTCAATGCCAGGTCTCTGCCTCAGAGTCAGCACAGCAGAGTGGACAGAGCCTGGGTTTCAGAGTCTAACACTCTTGGATTTGAATCCTGACCCTGCCTCTTACAGATTGTGTGAGCTAGGGCCATTATGTCACACCTCCAGGACTCCAACTCACCCATTTGTTAAGCAAATAATGACAATATTACCCACAAATGGGGTTGTTGTAGAAATTAAATGAGTTTGTTTTTCTTTAATGCTAAGTATAGCACCTGGCAGAGTACTAAACACACAGTGAGAAAACATTTGGTTATGCACTCAGAATGATTTTTTTGGTAGTAAAATTGGGCATCAGGAAGGAAATATTCTTTAAATTAATTATCTTTTTTTATCCAAAGAACTGGAAAAATAAATCTAACATTGCTGTGTTCCCCTGGGAGCCTCAACATAAAGTATTTATTACTGTGAATATGCTTTGTCAATTAGTTGCCAAGTCAGATGAAGCTAGAGAACTTTCTGTTTCAGATTGTCATTGAGGAAAATGAGAAGAAACGCTGCTTTGCAGTCAATTCTCTTTCATCGGACTACTGGGACAGGGGAGAAGGCCCCCAGCAGTTCTCCTTTCTTACATTTTCTAAAGGAAAGAATAGGGGTTTTGACTTGCTCTAGCGGGTATTTTTCCTCTCTAACTGAAATTCAAATGAGAGGATTTGTTTTTTGGTTTTTTGTTTTTGCAGACCTCTCCCCTATGTTCCTGTCATTGAAATGTCAGCTGCTTTTTCTGGCTACATGTAGCAGGAGCAGCCTGTCGTCATAGCAATGAAAGGGTATAGAGAGACTCGAGTTTCATGACCCACTCTGTGAAATAACTCCTAATCTGGTTTAAAATCCTTCTTTAGAAATGAAATCTTTAGTGCTGGCTTGTTTCCTTCCTATTATGCAACCAACTTACGTATACCAATTGCAGTAACTAAATGTTTTCTTTAAAGATTCAATGAATAGATGTTCAGAAAATGAACAGGGAAATTACTAAAATGGTGACCAGCTTATTGTGCAGTGCAGGGGAAAAACAACTGGGAAGGCAAGGAAAAAATAGTAAAAATGACCTCACTTCATAGCACATACTTCACACCCCAAATAAATCTGTTTTGCAAGTTCTTGTTGTCTCCTCCCAACCTCAGGATGTGGAATAGATGGTGTATAGTGGTTATCAAGGCAGATTCTGGGCCAGGCAGCCTGGGCTCCAATCCTAACACTCAAACTTTCTAGTTTTTTTTTATCCACTCTTTGCCTCCATCTTCTAATATGTGAAATAGAGATGATAATAGTCATAAAATAGTCGGGAATTGAATGAGATACTGAATGTAAGGATCTTATTACATCTCTGACCAGTGGTAATGGTCAGTTGTTAAGCTCGACAAGTGTCAGTCCCCCCTCGCTGTTAAATAAAGATAACAGCAAATGCATGAGATGGTTGTACGACTAACTGAAATAATGACTATAAGTGCTCAATAAGTAGCATTTCTTCTAGTGTTTTTCATCATAAACAAGGTCTAACTTGTTTAACAAGGTTATAAGGTCTAACTCTAATAAGAATGGCTGTTTTCAACTTGGAATCTCCCAGTAATGAATGAAGTATTATTGCATAAACATGAACCACTGATTTCCTAAACAGAAAAAAAGAAAAGAACTAAGATTTTTATATTTATAAGGAATGAAGAAGATTCTTCTCATCTTGATTAACACTAGGGCAAAAGGTATTAACACATCTTATCTTTCACTAAAATGTTTTTTTTAATTATTAAAGTTTCTGTTTTATTTTCTCCTGTGTTTTCCAGGTCATGCAATTATGTAAATAAGTAGTATTTTAATCTTATGTATCAGACAACTAATGTATTCAATATTCTATCTTATACAAAATGCCAGAGACACTAAATGGAGCAGAAATAGAGAGGGGCTGTGCTCTTGTGGAGCTTACCATGTAGCTAGGGAGAAAGTCATTAATCACATCGTCTCATTAATAAAAAGTTCATACGCTCTAACATAATGTGACCTCCTTACAAAGCCATCTTCATTTTTGTAATGAAAAATTCTCAGCCAAAGTCTTTAATCAACCTAAATGCATACATGGACAATAGATTATAATATGTACTCTTAAGATATTTACTCTGTTGTTACACATACATATTTCAAAATCTCATTTTATTTTAAATATTTTTTACTTATAAAAATGGGTTCTTCCATCCCCATATTTCATGAAACAACTTTATTGAAACTTTCTGTATGCATCTTTAAATTCAGTGTCTGTGTTCACTGCATCTGCTCTGGAATTATCTAATGCAGAGGGTGTCATCAGTCCTCTGAACACTGTTCACAGAGCGCTGCTGAGAAATCTGCTGATGCTGCACACTTGGTCCCAGGCAGGAATTCTCATTCTGTGGTGACGAGCTCTACATGTTAATTACTTACTATACTGCTTTTACCAATGCTCTTTAAATGGCTTATTTGAAACCACTTTAGTCTATGAATTGTGGCCTTCTAAAATTGTTCAACTCCAGCATTTGCAATGAAGTCACACCTCAAGAATAATTACCAAATCTGCTTTTAATATCTTTATCTTCTTTTTCATTGTCAAGGTGAACTTAGAAACAAAAGTAAACATTGTTTGAGATAATCTTAGGCTCTTTTCTTGAAATGGTACTGTGTTGTTCAAAATTAAATAATTGAGAAAATGGCCTTTAATATGAGAGACCTCAGAATTACTGGAATATAAGTTAAATACTCTTTTTATAGCATAATGTTAGCCGGTAAAAATTTCAAATAATATTTGATGTACATTGTATATGCTTATACACTGAAATACATGTTAAGAAGGCAAAGGCAAAGCTGCTGTTCTAAGAAAGTATGTGAGAAGCTTAACCTTCTGTTCAAGGTCAATGATGGCTTTCCTTGACTCAAAGGTTAAATAGAGGTTAACTCTGTGGGGTGCATTCGAGTTGAGTGGTGATAGTTGGGGCAAGTGGATGTTTGGCAAGAGGCTTCTGAGAGTGTAAGCACCTTGCACAGAGACCCTGAAGCAGGAGGGATTGTGGCCTATTCCACAAACAGGGAGAAGGCCAGCTCCTCTGAGCAAGAGGCACAGCAGTGGGACAGGCAAATCCCTAGCAACTCCGCCACAAGGTCCTCTGACCTGAGTACTAAAGGTATTTATCCTCTCCTTGATTCCTGTTTAATGTGTATCTTTCATGTCTCCATTGAATTCCAGTTAGAGTCAAAGTTCTGATAGGCATGAACCATGTCTATTCCTAGTTCAGACGCACATGATGGTGAGTTCAGTTAGGAAGAATGACAGGCAGTTGAAGGTCAAAGCTCCAGAAAAGTCTGTACTTTTTGAGTCTGAATATATTATATACACTCATAGGATTGAACAGCTTGATGTCAGATGATGGTGACTCAGCAGAGAACTCGAAATAGAAGAGCATTTTTTTAATCCTTTAGATAACTTTAACCCCACGCTATAAAGCTCTCCCAAGAGACTCATTAATACTTTAAAAACCCTAAGGCATCACTGTTAATTCTAGATCAGGTAACAACATGTATATGTTAGCCAAAATATGACTAAAGGATTTGCTCTCTGATAAAGAAGGCTTTGGTTATCATGTAAAGATAGGGTGAAGGAGAATGTTCTGTCTGAGTCTGACAATTAAGTACCTGTAATAATCATTTTGTTTACTGCATTTTTCTGAAAGGAAATTTTTCATAGTTATAATAATTACTAAAAATAGCAGTCTGCAGGCTTCCTCTGATATAAACAAATTCAACAGAAGATACCTGTACTTATTTGGAAGTGTGGAGGTACATAATCTAGGAATTGATATGCCGATAAGAAGAAGAAAAATAAATAAGGAAACAGTCAATATAAACCTCTTCTTCTAAAGTATATGGTATGTCTTTCTCAGGTCAAAGGTCTGAGACCAGGTAAGATGAATAGATCAAGTAGCAACTAAAAATGCTAAAGCAGGTTTTATTGGTCCAGGAAGAAAGGAGGAGGACTTGTAAGTTTGGCTGAAGCTGCCAACCAAGGAGCCAACGACTGAGGAGGAACTCAGGAAAAATGAGGAAAATTCAGTTAGAAAGACTTGAAGCAATAACTACCAGCACTAAAATTTCCAAGAAGTCATTGCTATAACCAATACAAGAGATGGAAAAGAATAAACTCCAAGCCTGGTCCTCCCTTTAGAGGCATGGATGACCATGTTTACACTCAAGTTCAGTGGTGGTCAGACAGCTTGTGAAATGCTTAAGAGAAAAGGAAGGGCATTAAAAAGAGAGAAGAGGGTCCTGGTCAGATGGCTAAGCTGGTTGGAGTGTTGATCCATACACCAAAAGGCTGCAGGTTCGATTCCTGGTCAGGCACTTTGGGGAGGCAACTGATTGATGTTTCTCACATAGATGTCTTCTCTCTCTCTCTTTCTTTCTTCCTCTATCCCTTTTTTCTCTCCCTAAAATTATGAAAAACATGTCTTTGGAAGAGGATTGTTGTTTTAAAATTTACTAGAGACAAACATTTTTTTAAAAACAGAGACAGAAGAGGTATGTATAGTGGGACAAGAGGTTGCTCAGTGGAGACAGATGGTTAGGTTAAGTAGATTTAAGTGGCACAGCAACATGCAGACTTCAAAAATACTGTTTACCACTGTAATGTAAATTTAAATTAATGGTGTAAATTAATTCTACTAATGTTAAAAGACTATAGGAACTGAAAAGAAATCAAATACAAATATCTACTCTGACCTAATTTTATTCTAATTTAAACTTCTAGAAAATATTATTGAAACCGAAATGGCACCAAGTACAAATAAGAATTCAAAATGAACCAGAGCACCCAAAGTCTATTCTAGTTGTTTGTGCAAATTCATTCCTAAATCTAGATGAAGAATGATGTTATAGGTTGTGTCAAGCTTTAAGTGCCCTCCCTTTCTCTAGGAAAGAGACATTTAGGACCAAGAGTCAGAGGGTTTCATTCAGAGAAATGTCCTATGTTTCCTACCAAATGCAATGTCCAAGCAATATTTGCTATTATATGCACTGCTTTCCATCCCCCTACTTGCAGGTCTAGGCACTAGATCTTGGACGCCAGAGCTGACATTGGTCTACCAGAGATCAGGTGTGGCTGACACACGCATAGCCTTTCTGCTAGTGCCTTTCAGACCAATCTCTGCAGGCTTGCCTGGGCTACCTTTCCAGCTAGTGGAAAACATTTTCAGGTCCTTTTCCTTGTTTTTCCAGGGACAGAACTTGTAGACCTGCTGAGAAATCTAATTACAACCTCCTTTCATGGTGAAATCTAATTACCACCTCTCCCTCAGTGAAAGCCAATTCTTTTGATACAAAAGGAAGCAAAACAAAGAGGGTTCAAGCAGAGGATGCGCCTGTGTTCTGCCTTCTCTCTTAGGCAACTATGCAGAAAGGTTACAGTGACCTTGGCTTGCTTTGCTTGGAAACGATGGTCATAATCTATTATTACCCCTATTCCCATAACAAAGAAAAATATTTTGTTTTCTAATGCCAGGACTTTCTGGAGATTTTTCAAGGATTCATTTGTTGGGTAAAACAAATTTTCGGTCGCCCTCTTCACATCCATTTTTGATTCAGCAAGATGAATCACAATGACTTCTCTTACTGAACTTGGAATGTAGTGTTAGGCACGTAAAAAAGGTGTGAGTTATTGCAGCTTCCTACAATGTTTCTGACATCTTCAGTGTTCTCTGCCACCCTTTCAGCCAGTCTGTTTGCTGAAGGATAATGAGAAAATGCAATGCTGCTGGGAGAAGTGTCACCTAAAATTTCTAACTCTTAATTGAGATCAATGGAGACAGTTATCGAAATAGTCATTTATGGAAATACATATTTTGCAAATACCTAGCATAAGTAGGTATTTATAAGTCTATAGACTATAGACTATAAGTCTATAAGTCTATAATTGCTGAGACAAAATTACTAACTAGTTTCTAATAAATCTTTATCACTACTATGCAATCACTGTGATCCACTAAATAGGAATGAAACCCAGATTTGCAGCTTATCCCCAAAAATAGACAACATTTTTGGAAGAAACGTTCAGTCAACTAATAGGTTTTTAATTACAAGAGTGGTGAGAAGTGGTAAATGCTTTATTTTGTTTTGAATGGGATGAAGTTTAGCCTAGGTTTAATGAAAGTGTTATGCCCATCTATATTGTTAATAAGAGTAAATAAACAAGAATAAGAATCACCATTCACATTGACCTTCAAATAGCTCTGAAAGCAAAGCAATTTTACTATAGTCAATTCAACTTGAGGTACCTAATCAACCATATAATATGATAGGGTCCCAGTGTGAAGGTGGCCTGAGATCTGTAAGTCAGTACAACTGAATCTTGATTATAAGTCAGTGAAAAAATGTGTAGCTGGTTTCAAGACACCATGTGGTCAGATCTTCACACTCTTTCAGCACAAAGGAATTATTTGCAATGCTCAAGCCATTGGTTCAAATATTCCCCAAACTTTTATTGTGACCAAACAACTTAGAGCTAACTCTAAAGCAACACAGCATTCTGTACGAATTCAGAAGAAACAAAATAGAAACACTAAACCCCAGGTGTCTTCTTTCCTTCTTTTTATCTTCCCTGACCCCCAATTTTAGTGCATAAGTAGGCTTTGAGGACCTCATAATGGGGTGCAGGTTAAGCTCTCTCTAGGAAAACTTTTTCAGGAAAACTTTTAATTTCTTTTTTTAAAAACCAGCAGCTTTTTAAAAAGATTTTTTAAATCTACTTTTAGAGAGAGGGGAAGGGAGGGAGAAAGAGAGGGTGAGAAACATCGATATGTGAGAGAAACAGGATCTGGTGCCTCTCTCATGACTCCAACTGAGGACTTGGCCTGCAACCCAGGCATGTGCTCTGGCCTGGAATCGAATCATCCACCTTTCAGTTTGTGGAACGATGCCCAACCCACCGAACTACACCAGTTGGGGCATAATTTCTTAAAGTATAGGTAGAGGAATACTAGATTTGTTTTAATCTGGGAAACTTTTAGGTTAAACCTGGGTATTCCCAATGATCTTGAATTCAGTTGCTTCCTAAATAATCTTGGGGGTGGGAAGAGCAGAGAACCAGCATCAGCTCACTAATAAAAACAGCTCATTAATTTCTTCTTATAACCTGACAACAATTTAAAGTGATTGATTTCAAAAGCAAATGTTTTCTTTTATTTTTTAAGATTTTATTTATTTATTTTTAGAGAGGGAAGGGAGGGAGAAAGAGAGAGAGAGAGAAACATCAATGTGCGGTTGGTTGCTGGGGGTCATGGCCTGCAACCCAGGCATGTACCCTGACTGGGAATCGAACCTGCGACACTTTGGTTCACAGCCCGCGCTCAATCCACTGAGCTACGCCAGCCAGGGCTCAAATGTTTTCTTATAATTAAAAAAAAATACTCTGGATGGGAATGTCAGGAGTTACTGTAGTCTGAGGTTTGAATATGATGAACTTTTTGTTCCCAGAAGGTGAACTTTTCTTTCTTTTCCTAGAAAAATCTAGCCCATGCTTATTATACATTTGGTTCTTTGTTGTTTTGTTTTTCTCAAATTCTATGGGTGATGGGCACAGTGAGGTCCGAGGTTGTGGTCATGTCTGGAGGTGGCTGACTCACCTCAAGCTTCCCACCATCCTGATAACAGGGTTAATATCTCTAATAGCCTGGTTATTAAGTGTGGTGTGGACATTTTAGTGCCAGGAAAACAAACTTAGTCATTGTACAAAAAGAATTTATAACAGATTCCCCTGTATAGTACTATTTACCCAAAATACAACTTTGTTTCAATTGTCTAATTAGACTACTTTTGATTAGGCAAATTTCTTCATGCCCTGGTACTAACCATCTTTAGAACAAGTTAAAAATGTCCAGTCAGATTGAGCCAATGAATTGGGTCCCCTCTGGAGTGGGAAGGGAAAAGAACAGAAAGACTAATTTACTTCTCAAGGTTCCAGATTAATGTTGATATCATAACAGTCTGGAGACTGCATTAAAAGAGAAATGGGGAAGAGCACCATAGAGTGAAACTTGTCATGTTCCAACACAAAACACTCTCAGCGCTAGTTGCCCATATTTCTTTCTAAATCTCTTCGATTCCATAACACCTGCAAGTCTTGTGATTATATCAGTGAAATCATCTTTACTGAGCACTAATCACATTTTAATACATTGTAGCTTTTGATTTCCTCCAAAGATGAGGCCTGCTATGCTTCATTAAAAAAAAATGTGTACCCACTAAGACAATGCAGGTAAGGAAAAACTTTTTCCTCTATTTTCTTATGTTTAGTAATTAGGCCCTGCAAACTAAACTGACAAGATAGGTTAACAGAAGAAAATGACTTATTCATATGCATATAGGGACCAACAAAAGTACTGACTTTCTAAACTGTTAAAGATAAATGCTTATATACCTAACTTAGTAGGAGAAATAGAGTGGAGAGAAGCGGCTTCTGTGGCAAAAACAAAAACATTTCTTTAGGAAAGACAAATAGATGCTTAGAACAAACGGAGATAAAAGAGTCTGTGGTGTTTGTCTATAGAGGTATAAGCGGTCTTTTTGTCTTCTACATCATAAGTTTCCTCTGGAGAAGGATTCATAGTAGGTTTACTCTTGTGATCTCTCTCCTGGGAGTAGAAGCCACTCCAAGAGGAAATTCGTGGCAGTTCTCATTTCTCAGAAGTTTCTGTTTTTAGTCAGATAAGGGAAGCTACAAAAAGGCTTCCTTCTGCATCTGTTGAATCTCAAATGTCTTCATTTTAAAATAATCTTGGTACCAACTCTAAGGTTCCAAGCAGGTCCTCACAGCAACCTATAGAAAGACTTAAAACAGGGGAGTGCTGGAGAGCAGGAGGTAGCTTTGTTGGCAGGAGATCTGAAAATATTCAAACCCATGAATCCTGAACTTTGAATCAGACATTGGATTGGTCCCAGTCCCAGTAAGGAAATGATAGATGCAAGGGGGGAAAAAAAGAATTAGAGGATTGGAGGAGGGTATAATTAAGGGACATTTACCAAGGTGTAGGCAGGGTATAAAGAAGCTACAAGGGGTTGTAGGAACAGGTTAATAAGAGTTAAGCTTGCAGGAACCAGGGAAGAGAGCATTTTCTGAACCTAGAGGGCCATAGTCATGGAGAGGGAGCTGAGGAAGTACATATCCTAATTTTACTCTCCTCCACTTCTCAAATCTCTCCTGCCAGTGTTTTCCATTGGCTGAACCCAACAGAAACCATCAAGCATGAGAACCCGATCATGCAATTCACACAGGCCCAGGGCAGCTCAAGGTGGATCAAGCTGGAGAGTGGACATGGAGTGACTCTGGAGGAGCAAATGAAAAGTATCTACATATTCAGAGAATAAAATCTCTTCCCCATGTGGGAGAGACGGGGTTCACAACTGCAGACCAGCAGTGTCCTCTCCTTGCTCAAAAGAACCTTCTAGTGCTTCCCCCATGAAAGCATAAATAAGCTTAGGTTTTCTACCCTATTTTCAAAGCACTCTTCAATCACCAGCCATGAAATCCATGAGGGTCTATTGTATATACCCCTTTCAGAGAAGGCAAGTAATGAGTAACATTGCACCACTGGGGAAAGCAATTATTTCTCCTCTTCAATGTGCTGGCCCTAGCCAAGGCACATGAGAAGTGCAGACCACGTGCTGAATCCTGGAGACACTTCTGCTTGGACTGAGTGCTTTCGTTAGTGGTTCACACAAGAACTAGTGGTCAAAGCCTGCATTGTTCCCCCATGGGTCCCCACACCATGAGAATGAGGCTGCTTGGAACTGTTCTTAGGTATGATTTGCTGTTTTCTTAATCCTGGAAGACAACTACTCCAGTGAATAATTCTTCGTACATTCACAGAGCTGAAAGCATTTGAAATTCCTTTCCCAGCTTTAGCAGAACTTAACAACTGACTTGCTCTATTAACAAAAGAAGAGAAACAATTTCCACTGAATCCAAAGAGGTTTTATATTATGTTGGCAGACTTTAACAAATAAAGAAAATTCAAATGAGAGTAGTCAGAAGAGAAAACTAAGAACCTGGCATTCAGAGAAAAGAAATTCCAGGGAGGTGGAGAGTAAAATAAATTAGAGGGTAGCAAGGAGAGCTAATGGCAGAAAAAGAGTAGGATTAATGTATCTGATCATTTCAGTGGGGAGGTAGGCTTCCAAAGGTGATTCATCATGCTATATCACTATGCAGCAAATCATTCAGCTATTATTAGGTCATGCAACATTACAAATGCCACAGGCAATCTGGTGAGCCCTACTCAAGAGTGGAATCAGAATTTATGAACCTTACACCATGTGTGGCATCCTTTTAAACAATAATAGAAAAATCAAAACCAGGAACGGAGCTTGTACAAGTGAGACCTGAAGATTTTTAGCCTCATACTACATCCACCTCTGGCTGTAATCAAATGTCTGTGCCCCAAAGAATATGCAAAAAGGGGAGAGGGAGGAATAAATATATGTGAATATTAGAAAACCCCACATTCACAGATAAAGAGGAACTGAGAGGAAAGATATCATAATATGATTTGAGCAAAGAAAAATAAATACAGCCAAAATAATTCCTTCCACTACCCCAAGGGGCAGGGTGTGGTGGAGACTTTCTGAAGGGCTGGCAAATGCCTGAGGGAAAGAGCGGGCACTAACTCCATGGGCCTGTTCCATAAGGAGTTGTGAAATGAGACCCAGTGAGGCCAGTGAGTGGTGAGTGGACAATAAGATGAGGAAGTCTGAAAGGAATGATGAAGAAGTGTGGAAATATGGCTACTGAACAATCTTGCCAAAGATAAGTCATGAGGATCCTCTAAATACAATTAAAGTAACCCTTCAATTACACATTATAGAAGACGGAGAATGTACTAATTTTCCCTGAGCTAGAAAAAGAGAGATTTATTAGAAAGCCACCCTTTTTGAAGTTCCCACATCCTATGGCTTCCCGCTCCTCATTCATGACTGGGCACAGTGACACAGAGGGATGTTCAGGCGACTCTCATTAATGGGTATGATGTGGAGGTCAGGTGACAGACAGGAACGTATGGGTGTATATAGATGAAGTGCTTGTCATTGTTCCTGGCTTATAATAAAATATCAGAACTATCAGTCATCACATTAGCTATGATATTAAACAATCAGAGGTAAAATCTATTTTTTCAATAAAATAAGACTTTTATGAACATAAGTGATTTTACTACTAATGAATATACTTGAGTGCTATTTCACTCAAGATATGTAATGTTTATTCAAATTCTTTATTGCTGATTATAAACTTAGTGACTTAAAACAACAACTATTTCATAATATCTCAAGATTTTGTGGGTCAGGAGTTTGCAACAGTCAGTCAAATGTACTGAGAAGCCAGGAACGCCCAACCTAAGGCCCGAGGGTCACATGCAGATCAGGATGGCTGTGAATGCAACCCAACACAATATCATATACTTACTTAAAACATTATGAGATTTTTTTGTGTGAATACATATTGCAATGTATTTAATGTGTGACTCAAGGCAACTCTTCTTCCAGTGTGGCTCAGAGATGCCAAAAGTTCTGACATCCCTGCTAGAGGGCCTAAGGTGGCTCTGCTCACATGTTCTGTGTATTTGTGAGGACAGATGGAAAGCTAGGCTCTGTGGGACTATTGAACAGTGTCTTCTGTGGTGTGACAGTCTCTAAAAAGTGGCTTTGGACTCCCAAAAATGAGTGTTTCAAGCGATCCAGGTCAAAACTCTAAGGTTTCTTGTGAACTAACCTCCAAAATCCCAGAACATCACTTTTGTCTCAACGATTTGATCAAATCACTAAGGCTGGTCCAGATTAAAGGGAGGAAAACTACTCCACCTCAATGGAAGAGCAGCAAAGAAATTACAGCCATCTTTACTATACTAGAGTGTTTATACATATTAAAAAGAAAATGTTAGAAATTGTCTGAAGATAGCTGCCCACATGACTTTAATAGAGTTGACAGTCATGGATATTTGGTTCTTAATGGGAGATCTGTTTCTGTGCCAAACGTTTCATCTGGACATTTGTTTTGATAGTATATTGTTCCAGCCAATGAAAGAATTCGACATTTGAAATTCCAAATCCTGGGTTTCCTGAGAAAGGCCATATCTAAAAAAGTCAGTTTAACTGTCATTTTTCAAAATTCCAGATGAGGTTCTCCTGAAAGTTTAGTAATGAGACACTCTGTTCCTAACAGAAGGAAAAGTCCCTCCTCAAAGTCCCCACCACCTCTCTTCTTTACCCTCTCCAGACCCATGGAAAGAACTGGTGGTACAGAGGAAAGAAAGAAATAACTTAAGAACTCTAAGTAAAGGGATGAATTAAGTCTCTGTGAAGAAGTAATTATAGGGACTGTTAACTCAATTTTCTGCCTTATGAGTGTCTAAAACATTACCTTTCACTTCATATTTATGGTTAGTAAAATTACCAAATGACTGTATATGATCACATTTGAATATCAAAACAATACAAAATAAATTGGAAAGGTACTGTTATATTTCCTGTTTTGTAGATGAAGAATCCTGTCACTTGACCGAAGTCTCTTGGCTGACAAAAGGTAGCTCAGGTCTGGAACTTGGATCTTTCAATTCAATACTAAGTGTTCTTTCAGTTATGATTCTGCCTTTGAATAAGCTCACACATTTGGACAAAATAATATCTAATTTCACATCAACAGTGCATATTTAAATCTTTAAAAATAATAACTCTGTATTTTAAAATGTGTCTAAGTTTTGCATTTTTCTCCTAGAATTTGCTCTTCTGCAAAAATAACAATCTGCGTTTATAGAAAGTGCACACCAGATTTGAACATCTCAAAATATATGACTTTTTACTTACCCAAGAATAAATGGTATTCATCATACTTAGCAAGAATGTCATGGGTTTCATTTTCAATGTACTTTGCAAGCAACAGCTAATTAAGCCTCCCTGTAATGTTCAGCATGACAGTTGTTTTCAAAATATCTCTCTTTTCCCAGCGCATTTGTTCAGTTCCTAAAATAAGAAGCTAAAGGCCATGAAATTATTTTGATCAATGTGTGGCAAATGCAATTAACTCAGGAGATAAAAATGCTCAGCAACTTGTCTAAAGGACAATGCGGAACTCAGAGCCTTGTACATGCTAGTTACTGGATTGTTCCATAAGGTCTTATCTTTCAGAATTCAACACAGGCATCTGCTTTGTAATTGAAAACTTGAGGTGGTTTCCCATTTGGATCATTCTAAATGACAACCATATTCCACCTTTAAGTTTTGTTTTCTATTTCTGGTTGGAAATAAAAATAAACATGAGAACCCTAAAAAATTGTTCCATCCTAGGACACAGTAAAACAGTCAGGAACTATGCAGGAAATGTTGGGGTTGACTCTCAAAAAACCTGCCCAACTGGCCACCTAAGGTCCTAGGACAAACCCTCTACTTATTCTATGTGTTTATATGTCTCGCCACAGCTATGCCAAGATTGTCAGCATTCTAGTAGCTCCTTTGGAGTAAAGTCTAGATGAAAATACCTCTTTCCTGGGACTAGAAGGACATTAATTTGGGAACATTCTTATCTTCTAAGTATGCATTAGATGCATATAAAAAATTAGAATTTAAGTGATTGAAATATAGGACAAGTGAGTTTGTTTTTAATGAGTGAAGTAAATTGCAAAATGTTCTGTAACCAGGACTCCTGGGCAGCTCCAAATCCTCTGGGGGAAGAAGACGTGAAAAGAGAGAGGGGGGGAAAGTAAGGAACACTAAAGGCTCATTTCTCTTATCACTTAATACATAGTGATATTGATGAGAGGACCAGGCAGAGCAATGGAAAAATCACTTATATGTTTATGTTACTTCAGAGTTTCCAAAGAGTTCCCCACCATGAAGCTCTTTGACACTGGAAGAAATGGTCACTCCCATTCTATAGATGAGGTTTGGAGAGATTAAGTAATTTGCTCAAAATAGTACTTAGTGCTTAGCAAAACCAGGACCCAAAGCAAAAACTTCTGATTCCTCATCTGCAGTCTGTTCTGCTGAGCCATGTGAGAACCCTGGATTCCAAGTCCACAGTGTTCTAGTCCTTGCTCACTTCTTACCTTTGCACATTGAGCCAAGTAATTTCAGTTCTGCAAACTTCTGTTTCTTATAGTTAAATGTTATCTACTCTCCTTTCTTTATTGGCTTAAATGAGACAGCATATAAGAAAATTTATAAACTTGAATTGCTATGTAAATGTAACAAAAATGTATCCACAGCTTACAGAATGAATTGATATTCCTGGGGCCTTGTCTAAACACTTCCTTATAGTTAAGCTTTTCTTTCTTTTTTTCTGCAAAAAAAATAAAGAATCCCTCCTTCTCTTCAGAATTAAAACTTCAACCTGTGCTTTAACGTTAGACCAGCAAATATTTATCAAGGGCTTACTAAGATTCTATCACCTCACTTAATCTTCATTATCACTGTACAAATAAAGAACTGAGGATCAAAAAACCTAAATAATTTACTCAGGATTATGAAAATTAAATATTGGAGCCCAGGAAATCTTGTTTCAGAGCTTATGTCATTAACGGCTGTGAAATATTAGCTACACAATGACTGGGGCATCTTCTCTGTTTCCCCCTATTTCAGGTATCTATTCCTGCATAGCAATCCACCTCCAAATGAAAGGACTTAAAACCAGCCCCCTTACTTGCACATGATTCTGAAATCTGTACTGGACTCAACTGGGTGATGGTCTTTTGATTTTGTCTGGAGTTACTCATGTGACTCCAGCAAGCTGGGAGCATAGCTAAGGCTGAACCATCTCAGATGGTCTCTCATTCTCTAGGGTTCTCTCCTCATGGTTGCTCATCATTCAATGATCTGAGCTAGTCTCTAGTCCAAGTTTTTTTATAGCAGGGTGGATGGCTTCCACAGGAGGACAAATCCTAGTGTGCAAGTGCTTGCCAAGTCTCTGCTAGCATCATGTATCTAATGTCCCATTGACCAAAACAAGCCACGGCCCAGAAGTTGTAGGTCACTGGGGTGATCATCGTGTACCATGATTCATCTCTCCTTCTCTATCTTCTCATTTGGATTATTTATACTTTCCCCTAAACATACAAATACTTGCATGACCACATTTTAATACAAATAAAATTTTCCTGTGATTGCACTGTCCCCTTACTCTCCATTCTTTCATAGATAACCATCTTAAAAGAGTGATCTACACTCACTTTACTTCATTACTGTCTGCTCCCCAGTCACTACAGACTGACCTCCACCAACAGGATGGCACCAGAACCACTCTCCCTCAACTCTCCAATAATCTCTGTATTTCCAAAGGCAATGGGTAATTGCCTGGCCTTTTTTTTTGCTTTTACCTCTGTGTGACATTTAACACTATATTTTTTATGTGACTCTCCTTTCTATCATCCTTTGTGTCTTTAGCTCTTCCCATTCTCAAATAGACCTAATGGTCTTCAGTCACCAGGCTTTTGGCTCCTGCCCTCTGCTGCAATCATTATACAGCTTCTTATGCTGATAGCATCCAAACTCTATCTTTAACCCCAAACTCTATGCTTACCTGCAGATACATTTATTCAAGCGTATACCTACTCAAATTCAGCAAGTCCAAAATTAATTCATCACCTTTCTTCTAAAACCAGATCCTCCTCTTATAATTCTCTATCTTAGTAATTAATACCACCATTTACCCATCTGCTCAAATTAGAAATGTGATAACCTAACACTGTTCCTTCTCTCCTTCCCACAATATCCAACTGGTCATTAAATCTTATCTGTTCTGCCTTAAAATATTTCTCAGAACTATTGAGTGGCATGCTGGCAAATTTTTCTATTACATTTTTTGGGGTGACATTGGTTAACACAACCATACAGGTTTTAAGGGTAAAACTCAATATGCTGGTAATTATTTAACAACCAGCTTTGGGGAGAGATGAGGAGGAATTGGGTAACATTTAATGATTTCCATGGTGTAATCCTCCCACCATGGCTAATTTCAAACTGTTAACAAGATATCACTGAAAAGAACTGAGAACAGATGCGCATTAGCACATATTATATAGTGTTTCCACCTACAGATACAACAGACATAAATAACCCTAAGAGAGCAAGTAACAGTAAAATGTAGTAAAATAAGTATGAAGTGATGAGTTTTGAGTATTTATTTCCTTTGATTTGATATAATTAATTTAAGTAAGTGTGTATATAATTTAATTTTAAAAAATGGCTTAATTTATAGTCAGCTCACAAAATTCCTGGGAATTTAACAATTGGCTCTCATGAGCCAGTACAAACTCAATCCTTTCTACTCTTCTCCATTTCCAAAACCACAGCCAGAATGTAACCCTCTAACGACCTCATGCCTTAATATTGCAATTCCTTCCTATTAAGTCTTTCTCTGGTCTGTCCTTCACACATAACTGTCCCAAAGACCATTTCTGACATGCTACAAGTTTTTATTTAAATATGGTCTTCAATCGAGGGAAATTTAATTGTTTTTTATTCTACATTTTCATTACCATTAATCCCCTTACACCCCGTCCCTCCTGCAATCACCACGCTGTTGTCCACATCCATGAGTCTTTTTCCATTTTTGCTCAATCCCTCCACCTGCTAACCTTCCACCCCAATAGCTGTCATCCTGCTCTCTATGAATCTGTCTCTATTTTGCTTGTTAGTTCAGTTTGTTCATTAGATTCCATATATAAGTGAAATCATATGGTATTTATCTTTCTCTGACTGGCTTATTTCACTTAGCAACATGTTCTCCAGGTCTATCCATGATGTCACAAATGGTAAAATTTTCTTTTCTATGGTCAAGTAGTATTCTATTGTGTAAATGTCCCATAGTTGTTTTATCCACTCATCTACTGATGGACATTTGGGCTGCTTCCATATCTTGGCAATTGTAAATAATGCTGCAATGAACATAGGGGTGCTTATGTTCTTTTGAATTAATGTTGGGTTTCTTCAGATATATGCCCCAAAATGGGATCGCTGAGTCAAAAGGCAGATCCATTTTTAACTTTTGAGATATCTCCATACTGCTTTCCACAGCAGTTCAACCTATCTGCATTCCCACCAGCAGATTCCCAAAAGAATCCAAAAAGGATTCTTTTTTCTCCACATCCTTGCCAGCATTTGTTGTTTGTTGATTTATTAATAACAGCCATTCTGACAGGCGTGAGGTTTTAAATCTCATTGTGGTTTTAATTTTCAGTTCTCTGATGATTAGTGACATTGAGCATATTTTCATATGTCTAATAGCCATCTGTATGTCCTCTTTGGAGAAGTGTCTATTCAGGCTCTTTGCCCATTTTTTAATTGGATTGTTTGGGAAGGTTTTTGTTTGTTTGGTTGGTTTGGTGGGTTTTTTTGGTGTTGAGTTTTGTAAGTTCTTTATAAATTTTGGATATTAAACCATCCTCAGATGTATCAATAAATATGTTCTCCCATTCCATAGGTTGTCTTTTTATTTTGTTGATGTTTTCCTTTGCTAAGCAAAAACTTTTCAATTTGATAAAATCCCATTTATTTATTTTTTCTTTTGTATCCCTTGCCTGGGGAGACATATCAGATAAATATTGCTACAAGCAATGTCCAAGATTTTACTGCCTATGTTTTCTTCTAGGATTTTTATGGTTTCCAGTCTAATATGTAAGTCTCTGGTCCATTTTGAATTTATTCTTGTGTGTGGCATAAATGGTGATCTAGTTTAATTTTTCTGCATGTATCTGCCCAATTTTACCAAAACAATTTATTGAATAAACTATCTGTAGATCATTGTATGGTCTTGCTTCTTCTGTTGAATATTAATTGACTATAAAGATACAGGTTATTTATGGGCTCTCTATTCTGTTCCATTGATTTATGTGTCTGTTTTGATGCCAGTACCATGGTGTTTTGATTACTATGGCCTTACAGTATAGTTTGATATTAGGTAGTATGATTCCTCCAACTTTGTTCTTCTTTCTCAGAATCTCTGTTGCTATGTGGAGCCATTTATGATTCCATTTAATTTTTGAAGTATTTGTTCCAGTTTTGTGAAATACAACACTGGACTCTTGATAAGAGTTGTATTGAATCTATAGATTGCTTTGGGTAGTGTGGACATCTTAATGATGTTAATTTGTCCTATCCATGAACACAGTATATGCTTCCATTTATTTGTATGTTCTTCAATTTCTTTCTTCAGTGCCTTATAATTTTCTGAGTACAGGTCTTTTCCATCCTTGGTTAGATTTATTCCTAGGTATTTTAGAATTTTTATGAAGCAATTGTGAATGGGATTATTTTCATTATTTCCTTTTCTGTTAGTTTATTTTTGGCATATAAAAATGCAACTGATATCTGGATATTAATTTTGTATCCTGCTACTTTGCTGAATTCATTTATCAGTTCTATTTGTTTCTCGGTGGGATCTTTGCAGTTCTCTATGTACAGTATCATGTCATCTGCAAAAAAAACACAGTTTTACTTCTTTTTTTCTAATTTGGATGCCTTTTATTTCTTCTTCTTGTCTGATTGCTATGGCTAGGACTTCCAGGACTATATTGAATAAGAGAGGTGGAAGTGGACATCCCTGTTTTACTCCAAGTTTAAGGAGAACACTTGTAATTTTTGCCTGTTGAGTATGATGCTGACAGTGGGCTTGTCACATATGGCCTTTATTATGTTTAAGTTGTTCCCTCTATTTGCATTTTTTTGAGAGTTTTTAAGTGATTTTTTTAAAGATTTTATTTATTTATTTTTGGAGAGGGAAGGGAGGGAGGGAGGGAGGGAGGGGGAGAGAGAGAGAGAAAGAAACATCAATGTGCAGTTGCTGGGGGTTATGGCCTGCAACCCAGGAATGTACCCTGGCTGGGAATCAAACCTGGGACACTTTGGTTCCCAGCCCGCACTCAAGCCACTGAGCTACGCCAGCCAGGGCTGAGAGTTTTTATCATGAATGGGCACTGGATTTTATTAAATGCTTTTTCTGCATCTATTGAAATGGCCATGTGGTTTTTATCCTTCATTTTGTTTATGTGGTGAATTATATTTATTGATTTGTGAGTGTTGTACCAACCTTGCATTCCCAGAATAATTCCACTTGATCATGATGTATGTACTTTTGGTGTATTGCTGTATTAAGTGTGATAATATTTTGTTGAGGCTTTTAGCATATATGTTCATCAGGGATATTGGCCTGTAATTTTCTTTCTTTCTTTTTGTAGTGTCTTTATCTGGTTTTGGATTAGGGTAACACTGGCCTCATAAAATGAGCTTGGCAGATTTCCCTCCTCTGGAATTTTTTTTAGATAGTTTGGAAGGGAGAGTTGTTAGTTTTCTCAGAGTGTTGGTAAAATTCACCTGTGAAGGCATCCAATCCAGGGCTTTTGTTTTTTGAGAGCCTTTTTTATTGCTGCTTCAGTTTCACTAGGTATAATCTATCTATTGAGATTCTCTGATTCTTCCTGATTTAGTTTTGGAAGATTGTATGTTTTTAGAAATGTATCTATTTCATCCACATTGTCCAATTTGTTTTCGTATAGTTGTCTATAATATTTTCTTACAGTGCTTTGTATTTCTTTGACGTCAGTTGTTATTTCTCATCTTTCATTTCTGATTTTATTTATTTGCATTCTCTCTTTTTTCTTGATGAGTCTCGTTAAAGGTTTGTCAGTCTTGTTTTTCTATTCAAAGAATCAGCTTTTGGATTCATTGATGTTTTGTATCATTTTTTCAGACTCTATTTTGTTTATTTCTATCTGATCTATATTATTTCCTCCTTTCTAGTCACTTTAGGCCTTGTTTGTTGTTCATTTTCTTTTTTATTCTTGTTTTTATTTTATTTATTTTTTAATTTTCTTTTATTAATTATGTTATTGCAGTTGTCCTAGTTTTTCCCTTTTTGCCCCCATCCACCCAGCACCCCCTATTCCTTCAGGCAATCCCTGTTACAGAACAGACCTGGGGAGGCTGAATGACATCCCCATTCTGTTCTATTTCTGAATGACACCCCCATTCTGTTCCCAGGGTCTCCCACCCCATACTAGGTTCACCTTGCCCGCCATCAGGAAAAGATGTTTCTCAATGCCAGAGGTTGGTGAAAAGGAAAGGGATTATTTATTTAAAGAGTTATACACACTTAAGAGTAATAACTTAATGTCTTAATTGAGATCCCAGAGTCCTTTAGAATGCCCACAAATGCACAGTCCAGGATGCTGTATCTCAGAAAAAGAACTAGAAGTCCGTGGTTCTTCTTTGCCCAAGCCACATGGTCCCAAAAAGATACTGCATGACTGCAGAGCCTGGATTTAAATCCCAGCACCAGTCTTCCTATGCAACACCATTTCTGACAATTGGCATCAACATTCCCATATTTTTTCCAGCTTTACTGGGCTCTCATAGTAAGTCTGGGCAGGTGTGGCCCTATGGTATGGAGCCAATCATCTCCAAGCTGTAATGCAGGCTCTGTAATCAGGGGGAGTTGCCTCCCATTTACATCATGGGTTGAGGTCATTCCCTTCCCCCTGACTCAAAGCATGGCCACAGCTATTTAACATATCCATGAAACCAGTTAAAGGTTATAGATATGTTAACCAGCCATTCTAGAGGTTATCTGCAAAACTATTACTATTCAAAACAACTCTCAATGGCCCTGGTCCATGCATCCCATCCCCCAGCTCAGACTTGTGGGTGTGAGAACATCCTATGTATATATTTTTTTCTAATATTTCCTGGACACTGAGTTCTGGACTCCATTACTAATCCCTATTTGTGCCCCCCCCCCTTTGGCTGCACCCTGTTACACCTCCACCTTTGTTCATGTCCATGAGACATGCATATAAGTTCCTCGGTTGCTCCCTTTTTTATACTGTGCTTTATATCCCCATGACTATTCTATAACTACCTCCTTGTACTTCTTAATCCCCTCAATGCTCAACTACTCTCCCACACCCCACCTCCCATCTCATTTTCCTTAACCTTTGGCATTTTAATTATGATGTGTCTTGGAGTGGGCCTCTTTGCATCTATCTTGTTTGGAACTATCTGTGTTTCCTGGACTTGCATGTCATTTCCTTCACCAAATTAGGGAAATTTTCTGTCATTATATTTTTAAATAGATTTCCAATTGTTTGCTCTTTCTCTTCTCCTTCAGGCACCCCTATGATCAGAATATTGGATTGCTTAAAGTTGACCCACAACCTGTTTACACTATCTCTGTTTTTTGGAATTCTCTTTTCTTCTTGTTCTAATTGTTTGTTTCTTTCTTCCTTATCTTCCAAATCATTGATTTGATTCTCAGCTTCATCCACTCTACTGCTATATCCCTGTAAATTATTCTTTATTTCAATTAGTATATTCCTTATTTCTCACTGAATCACTTTTTATGCTGTTAGGATCCTCTCTAAGCTTGAGCATGCTTATAAACAGTATTTTGACTTCTGCAGCTGATAGATAGCTTATCTCCATTCTATTTACCTCTTTTTCTGGAGTTTTGATCAGTTCTTTCATTTGGGACATTTTCTTTGTCTCCTCATTTTGGCAGCCTCCCTGTGTTTGTTTTTATGTATTAGGTAGAGCTGCTTTGACTCTGTGTCTTGGTAATATGGCCTAATGTAGTTGGTGTCCTGTAGCACCCAGTGGCACAGCCTTCCCTATCACCCAATCTGTTACTAGAGGTGTGCTCTTCATGTGGGCTAAGTACACCCTCCTCTTGTAGTTGAGCCTTGGTTGCTATTGGCAGATCAATGGAGGGATTTACCCAGGCCAGTCACCTTCAGTATTGGCTGTGACCACTTACCTCCAACCTCCATCCTCTATAGAAGATTAGTTGTGCAGGGATAGGGTGATGGTGCTCTGATGTTGTCTGTAGCTGTTGACATTGTTCATTTACTACTTTCTTTAAGTATAAAGTTAGATTGTTTATTTGAGCTTTTTCTTGATTTTTTGGAGATAGCCATTTACATTTACACTTATGGTGATTATTGATAGCCACATATATTGCCATTTTATTTCTAAACTATTTACTGCTGTCTTTTTCTTCTTCTTCTTCTTTTGAAACAAGTCCTTTAACATTTGTTGCAGTATTGATTTGGTATTAACAAACCCCCTTAGGTTTTTCTTGTCTGGGGAACTCTTTTATTTCTCCTTCAATTTTATGATAGCTTTGCTGGGTAAAGTACTCCTGGTTTTAGGTCCTTGCTTTTCATCATCTTGAATATATCATGCCAATCTCTTCTGACCTGAAATATTTCTGTTGAGAAATCAGATGACAGTCTTATTAGAACTCCCTTGTAGGTAATTATCAGCTTTTCTCTTGCAGCCTTTAGAATTTTTTCTTGTCTTTAAAGTTTGCTATTTTGACTATGATGTGTCTTGATGTAGGCCTCTTTGGGTCCATCTTGGTTGGGATTTTCTGCGCTTTCTGGACTTGTATGTCTTTTTCTTTCACCAGAATAAGGAAGTTTTAAGTCATTATTTCTTCAAATAGATTCTTGATCACTTGTTCACTCTCCTCTCCTTCTGGTATTTCCATGATGCAGATGGTATCATGCTTCATATTATCCCAAAGGTGTCTTAAGCTCTCCTCATTCCATCTAATTCTTTTTTTCTTTTTGCTGCTCTGCTTGGGTGTTTTTTTCTACCTTGTCTTCCAAATCGCTGATTTGATCCTTTGCCTCATCTAACCTACTGTCCAGTGTGTTATGTATTTCAGATATTGCATCTGATTGGTCCTTTTTTTACAGTTTCTATTTCTTTTTTCCTTCTGTTGAGTATCCTTATAATCACTACTCTAAACTCTGTAATAAATTGCTTGCCTCCCTTTCGTTTAGTTCTTCTTTTGGGAGATTCTCTTGTTCTTTCTCTTTGTCTTCCCATTTTGGCTGCGTTTTTGTGTTTGTTTCTATGTATTAGGTAGTTCTGCAAAGATTCTGGTGCAGCCCTATGTCAGACACTGACTGTGACTGACCCTGGGCAACCTGTTTGGAGCTACCAGCAGTTCACAGCTTGTGGCTCCGTCTACTCAACCCATATGTGGCAGAAAGAACCAGGCTGCACACCAATGCTTGTTTTTACCAGCACCAGGCCTGGGAAATGGTTAGCTATGATCTCAGACCTCCCAGAGATCCACTTTAGTTGTTAAACTCAATCACTGACTTAACATCTAGCAGTACTCAGCAGCAGCCTGACTTAAGCTTCACAGGGTGGGGCAGAATAATTCTTGTGGGTTGGGGGGCTATTGCTTCTCCTCAGGCTGATGCCACCTGTAGGGGAGTGCTCTTCTGATAAAGATGGCTTCTGCAGTATGGGGGAAGACTCAGCACACAGACCCTGTTGGCTATTTCTTCAGTTGTCTCCCCAGAGTCACCATCCCCAGACTCTCCTCATGTGTCTCTATTCCACTCTGCCCTTTTTCTGCAGCAGTCCAGGGTAAGTGGCTGCAAATGGAATTGAATATGTTGGCCCTTTAAGAGGCTCTCTGCACCTCCTGCCACCTCTCCCTGGCTGACAGAAAACCTGCTGTTTTTCACAGCTGTATGTTATCTTGGTTCCTTTCCTGGCTCTGGTGCTGTAGGCTGGGGAACCCATTTGGGGTTTAGACCCCCTACTTCTCAGAGGGAACCCCCATTTGCTGAAATATTTCTCAGGAGTTTCAGCTGCCACCTGTAGGAGCCCAGCCAGCCCTCTCCCTCTGCACTCCCTAAGTAACGTTTTGGTAAAGTGGTTTCTTCTGCCTGACCTTGGTTATTAGGCTTCTCTCCTGTTAGTGTTCAGTTGGTTATTCAGGATGATATCTTTACAATTTAGTTGTCATTCCAGTTTGGTTCTGAGAAGAGGTTACTATAGATTCCACTTACTTCTCTGCCATCTTGGATCACTCTGAAAATTTAATTTCTATGCTTTTGACTTGTTTAGACTGAAAAAGCATTATTGAAAGGTATTTTTGATTCATATAACCCAATCAATCTTCTTTAATCAGTCTTGCTTCTCCCAATTTTAAGAAATATTTATTTGCAACATTTGAAAAACCTTAGCCCTTAAAATATTTGGAACTCCTTATTTAAAAACTCAAAGTGAATCCTGAGATCCTTTCAATAATGGTTTTGGGGTGTTTGTTTTTAACTTTCCCAACATCTTTGTGCAAGAGATAAATGGAGATCTTTATTTGCAAAAGAGCTGGGAAAATACCAGAACAGGGGCCAGGAAAATACCAGAACAGGAGTCCAATCCACCTTTCAACAGCTCTTTGACCTTGAGTATGTCCTGTCATAGCCTTTCTAGGCCTGTTTGTCTGCCTTGTCAATGGGGTTGTTACAATGATGTAATAAGATAATATCCCATTTATAAATTTGTTTAGTACACCCAAGGGACTTTGATAACATAAACTTTATTATTACTTTATAAACACTTTTGGTGTCTGTTATACACCATTACTAGTTTTAAATAGTGTTTATTGAAAAGTATAAATGATGTAACACACATTTCACTGTTAGTACTCTGAATTTTTTATTGCTATAAATACTCATTTTTAGAGCAGTCCCTTAGAAGAATTAAATTTAAAACTTCAAGTAGAGTGTGTGTTATTTTAATTAAAACTGGGATAGATTAGTTATTTAAGGTTATAAATGATCTGAGTTTTTCCCCCGCATTCAATCCTAAATCACCCTTTATGTGCAGGTTACTCTCCATTTTTTCCAAAGCACTGTTCTGTTCCCTAGTTTAGGTGGCCCACCTTGTGAGGTTCCAGTAGTGATATAGGTGAGGATGAGTTCTTATTTGTTTCTGACATGGTAAGAATATCTGTGCTAGCACCCACAGCCTCCTTTTCTTCAATAAAAACTTTATTTGCTAATGAAGTTAGAATCAAGTATGCATAGTAATGCCTGTATGTCCTAAAAAATAAAAATAATAATAATAAATAAGGCAAATATAAATCAGATGAAGAAATGAAAACTTCTGTCGATTAAATGGGATTCACCAAACATGTGCACATATTTTCACTCCCTGCTAAAATTCCAGTATAATAATAAGAAAAGAAAAATTGTAAACTCACAGTGACAAAGAAAAAGAGAAGACAGAAAAAATAAAATATATCAGCAAATTTTTAGAGGATAGATAGTAGTTGGAAGAACAAGGAATGCTTGAACCTAAGGATTTTTAGAGACAGTTACCATAAACAAAGAAGCCAGTTTACACTTCAGAACCTGGAAATGTTTCACAAAATGGAGGCACTAAGTAATCTGGAAAACGAGGTGAAAGTAGAAGTTGAAATCAGGAGGAATGAATAAAAGTTTATCAGATAAATAAATATGAGATACAACCTTATGCCTGCATAGCCAGAGTACTTCATGTGCATTTTACCTGAAACAGGATATAAAAAATTATTCTCTGGCTCTGGACAGATAGGCGCAGTGGAGGGTGGCATGTGGTGCCACCCAGCAACCCGGAGGACTGAGAGTCAGTTTATGCAAAGAGATCTCCCATGTCTTCTCTCATTCATTTCACAGAATACTTATACCAAGCTTATATGCACCTGCTCAAGGTAGAAGATATGATCTTCTCTAGACAAACAGTATCTCCTCAAGAGGAATATCTAACAATGACATTTAGTGTGTCCTATCAAAACTATTAAGTTTCTGCTGCAGTCCTACCATGAAAACTCCCCAAGGTGACAAGTGTGCCCATGAGACTTCTAATTGGCTTTTAGTGACTCACTACTAAATATTACTGGACAATCAAAGACATTAGGCACTTGAGAAAAGCTTCCAACATGAAAAACAAAGACCAAAACAAACAAACCAGAAAAGAAGGGATAATACAGAAACAGAAAATGCTGGGTACTGAGAAAGTTGTCCAAATATTTTATTAATATCCTCCAAAAGATAAAAATATATATTATACTAATGAAAAAGAAGAAAATAATATTAAAAGGGGATCATAAAGAAATAAGAAATTAAAAGCATATGAGCAAAATGTTTTAAAACTCAATAGGAGAAATGAAAGATAAAATTGAGGAAGTTTCCCATAATAATAGAGACAAGATGGAAAAGGGAAGAAAATATAGTAAATAAATTTAAAAAATCTTTTCAAGAATTCTGACATTTAACTAACATGAATTTCAGAAGTAAAAGACAAATTTTTAAAATTATAAAAGCAAAAATTACCAAAAAACTAACAGGTAAAAATCTCCCAGAATTGAAATATATAAATTTCCAAATTCAAAGGGCTTAATTTAGTGCCTAAAATAAATTAAAATGGATACAAACTAAGGCAGAGATTGTAACATTCAGAACACTGGGGATAAATAATAAAACAAAATCTTTCAGAAAAAAGGATAAAAACCATTCTCACTATAAATAATTTGAGAAACTGACATTGTAGTTCTTACTAACAACTCTGGAAACTAGAAGAAAGTGGAACATGCTTTAAAATTCAGAGAAAAATAATAATTTCAAACTAAAATTCTATATCCAGCCAAACTATGCATCAAGTGAAGAACATGCAAGTGTTCTGATATACAAAGTATCAGAAATTTTGTCTCCTATATGACTGTTTCTCAGGAAGCTTCTGGAGGATGTGCTCTATGAAAATGAGGGAAAACACCAAAAAATATGTATATAAAAGCCAGAAAGCAAGAACTCAAACACAAGAGATAGAAAAGGTGAGTGGAGGTGCTGGGTGCTGGTGACTAGAGGTGTGGGGTGCTGGTGACTAGAGATCCCAGGAGAAAAGCAGTCAAATGGAGCAAGAGAACTGACACTCTGGAAGGGACATCTCCAAGGGGCAACAGGACTTGGGGGGTTTCTTTGTGAGTTTATTGTTGTGGTTTTATTATTGTTGCTGTTGCTACCTTATTAAAAGTAATTTTTAATTTTGGGGGAAAATTTAGGAAGTATAAATGATGGGTACATGAAAAAGTACATTAAAAAGGGAGGCAATTTCTAGGTCCAGACAAAATCAAAATGTTGTTCAAGAAATTTAAGTATAATTCATCACAGAAAATTGCTGAGTATGATGAATATTTATATTGTCACAAACATTAAATAATGATTTAAATAAAATTTGTAATACAATTATTTTAGGAAGGGGGGAGGGTAAGGAGGAAGAGTTGGTGTGTACATGTGTGGGCATGCATGTGGTGTGTGTTAGTTGTTACAGTATAAAATCAGTAGAATAATGCATAATGTAATATACTTTTTAAATATCCAATTAGGCATATTAGTTAGAAATATTGAGGTAACTAGCAGAAGAAACTACTCACTTTCTTTATAAATGTTAAAGTGAAATTTAAAGTTCTATGGATGCATTAATGTATAACACTATGATTGCAGAAAGTAATTTAAAAGAGTTATCTACTATTTGTGGGAACTTCAGAGATAGAATCTCTATTAAGGACTAAAATTATATCCCTAATCTCAATTAGAGTTCAGACTGTCAGGCTTAGGATACTGTGTAAAAAAATGTAGATGGCCCACTCCTTTTAAGAGAGTACAATTTATTTAGCCTCTCAGCCTCACTAGTTTCATTTCTAAACTGAAAAAGTTAGTTTGGAACTAACTAAACTCAATTGCAAGGCAAATAACAAAAGGGAAACACACCAGGTACAAATGCCAGCATCCCTCATACAGGATAGTCTCTACCCAGATCTAGCCAACTGTTGTCGTGAAAGCCTGCTGCTAAGAGGGTCAATAGTTCAAGAGAAACTGCAAATAAGGATTTTTAACATGAAATCTCCAGCTCATTTAAAATACACAGTGCCATTTTTACTGATATGTCCCCTAGAGGAAGGGACATAAAGGAAAGAATAAACAAATGGGATCTCATCAAAATAAAAAGTTTCTACACAACTAAAAAAATCAGTATTAAAATAAAAAGAGAACCAACTGTATGGGAAAACATATTTGCCAATGATACCTCAGACAAGGGTTTGATCTCCAAAATATATAAAGAATATACATGACTCCACGCTAAGAAGACAAGCAACCCAATTAAAAAATGGGCAAAGGATTTGAACAGACACTTCTCCAAGGAGGACATACAGAGGACCCAGAGACACATGAAAAGATGTTCAATATTGTTAGCTATCAGAGAGATGCAAATTAAAACCACAATGAGATACCACTTCACACTGGTCAGAGTGGCCATCATAAACAAAGCAACAAACAACAAGTGTTGGAGAGGTTGTGGAGAAAAGGGAACCCTAGTGCACTATTGGTGGGATTACAGACTGGTACAACTAGTATGGAATTTTCTAAGAAAACTAAAAAAATGGATCTCCCTTTTGACTCAGCAATTCCACTACCAGGATTATATCCTAAGAACCCTGAAACACCAACCCAAAAGAACCTATGCACCCCAGTGTTCATAGCAGCACAATTTACAATAGCCAAGTGTTGGAAGCAACCTAGGTGCCCATCAGTAAATGAATGGATCAAAAAACTGTGGTACATTTACACAATGGAATGCTATGCAGCAGAAAGAAAGAAAGAACCCCTACCCTTTGCAACAGCATGGATGGAACTAGAGAGCGTTATGCTAAGTGAAATAAGCCAGGGGTGAAAGACAAATACCATATGACCTTACCTTTAACAGGAACCTAAACAACAAAACAAACAAGCAAAATATAACCAAAGACACTGAAATAGAGAACAGGCTGACAGTGAGCAGAGGGAAGAAGGGAGGGAATTTCAGGGGAAAAGGGGAAGTGTTTACAGAAACAAGTATAAAGGACACATGAACAAAAACTAGGGGGGTGGAAACAGGGGAGCAAGGTGGGGAGCACTGTGGGGGTGGGCTGGGATGGGAGTTAAAGAAAACTGTACTTGAACAATTAAAATTAAAAAATGCAAAAAAAAAGAGAACAGGCTATTAAAAATGGAAGGCACTAAGATTTAAAATATATAAATTAAAAATTAAAAATAAATAAAATACACAGTGCCTACCAAACCCATTGGCACACCACCACCAACTCAGATTGCCAATGTGAAATCTCTAAATTAGGTGAACATCGATGATCCCTATAGGGCAGTGCAGTGTCATGCCTCAAAATCTTCACTGAATGCATGGGTTTCTTCACCACCAGAGAGGTATTTTTTAAAACATCCTATTATTAAGCACCTATTTATTTATTTATCTTATATTTATCTTATTGTATAAACATTTGTCTAGCACTTATATTCCAGGCACTATTCATAGCATTCCAAAACATGTCATTGAATTGTTATAACTTTGTAATGGGGGAGGAGCTATTTTGACCTTATGAGTGGGAAAGGTGTTAATTAATTACATAAGGTCACATGGTCAGTACAATCAGAGCTTGGTTTTGCTCTGAGTCTATGTTCTTAATCCACACAGGTCTTTTCTCTTCTGTGCCAGGTACTGTTCGGACAAGGGGGAGGTAGCAAAACACACAAGAGTGTGCCTAGAAAAAAGTTCTGGAAAGACATGTCAAATGTTCATGTTTTTCTGTGTGGGTAGAATTATAGATGATGTTTATTATTTTGCATACATTTGTGCATTTTCCAAATTTTATATATTAAAGACATTTAAAATTTTAACTAGAATAGTATATATTTTAATAGTACAAGACCTTTTACAATGCTTATAATTTATAATAATAAAAGCATAAACAGTTAAAGCTTAAAGGAAGAGCTGGAACAAGACTTTGGTCTGCCTTATTTTAGGTCAGTTTTTTTTTTCCTTAGCTGTGTTTCTGGTACATAGTGTATTCAGTGTAATGTGACAGAGGGATGACTCTACTGGAATCTAGGCTTGGTCAGGACCTACTTCTGATACTGGAAAGCTCTGCTCCTTCAAACAAGTTGCTTAAACAATCTGGGCTTTGCTTGTCTCTTTTTTAACATTAGAGAATTGGACTATTTGGTATTTCATACCTCCCACTTACAACTTGTCATGATGCTATGTATTATACTAACTAAAAGGCAAGTGATTTTGAGGTTAACACTAGAATACCAGTTTATTAGCTTGCAAAATAAAATTAAGTGACATGTGGACAAAAAAATAATAAAACACATTATTAGTTCACTTTGTGATTTTATCATCACTTTGAACATGCAAGTCTTAAGACCCAAGATTGCATAGAGCTTTCATTCAAAGACACACAGTCACTAACAGAAACAGTTCCCACCAAGCACAGATGGGCCAAAATACCAAGCTTCCTTCTCACAGGGCACGACTTGGTAAAAACTGTCATTAATCTGTCCCCTCAGACATGTTAATTCACAAAGACAGCAATCACTTCTAAATACAAAGGACAGTATGAAGCTCGGTATTGACTAACGTTATATTTTAACCTTTCATAAGGAAACTTTACCCATCACTGATCATCATCTTCTTGGTTCACAGGTCTTGAAAGCATGAAGACTGTGATTTTTTTCCTGTATGTTTTGGGAACTGCAGCTGCAATCCCGGTAAACAGTCTTTCTTTTGTGATTACATCTCTGCCTCCTGACGTTTAGCTTAGAAATCCTCCATTTAAAAGAAAACGTTCTTATATAGTAATTTTAAGTTTTCTTTTTAAATTTTAATAATATTTTTTTTGCCAAAGCAAGGAATGGATGACTAAAAAAATTGAGATAAGTTACTTTTTAAAAAATACTTCTTTCATAACTATCAGGTTCTATAAGACACATTAAATGTGTAGTGGAAAGTGTTGATTATCAGTTTACTAGCCAGGAAATATGCCCAAATACCAAAGATAAAAGCAACAAATAAATTCTCCTGGGGAAGCTCATCACATGAGTATGAGAAATCTAAGGAACTCATATGAGAAGTCTTGGAGTGCCGGTCCCCACTCTCCAGCAGCCTTTTCTTCCAAGTCAAATACATACTGCATGAGAAATTCCGAGTCTGTAATAAAAACAGGAGCCAATGCGTTATGGACAGGAAATGTACGGTGACCACAAAGCAGTTCTTAACTCATCCTTGGGAATTTGTCCAAGCAAACATGATAAAAGCAGACAGGACTAGAACTTTCTTTTCCTCACGGTTAGATATAAGCCCCACCCATTCACACAGCAATGAATCGGCCTTACAAATCAAAGCATTTGAGACATGTCAGCAGCCTCAAAGTAACGTGAAAGTTTATATATATGTATATGGAACCATGGCCAGATAATCATTTAAATGGCCCCCAAAGATCCATCCTTAAACTAAAGGATTTGTGTATTTTTTCTTCTTCTTCACCAATTGGAGGAATAAGGCTTGTTTAAATAAACAGAGCAATTTATCTTTTGTCCCTCCTCTCTCACTCTCTATGTCTAAGATCCTATCCTTGCTTTTTAGATGGATGATGGTAGCTTCTGGTTGACCAATGCGTCAGCAAAGATGAACGCCATGCCACCCAGACCAAGCAGTTCTTAGGATGCAGAATTTATGACCCCTTCTAGGAATCATGTTCAAGTTGAAATTATATGCTGTCCTCAGAAATTACAAGCATGGCATAAATTATGTTTAGCACAGAAAGGAGCTCCCATGGAACCATTGTTTTCTCTAGAAAATGTGTTTTGCCCTTGCAGCTGTTGCTGCGATGTAAATAGGCATCAAACACATCTTTAAACGAAGTGTTTGAATGACATGCCAGCATATAGACACATTCCAGATGTTTCCTTTCTCAGACAGTTTGTTATCGTGTAGATGCAGGACATGCTCAAAATGCCTTCTCATAGGTTTACCTATTAGAAATCTTGTTTAATTTTCCCCTCCTGCCTGAGGTTTCCAAAAGTCAGTGGATTGATTCTATGTGGCTAGAAGATTCTGTGCACATTTCCAGATGGTATATTGCTGTAAATATCGATGTGAGCATAATGATGAAACAATTTCATTTTCAGAATATTTCCAAAAGAAAATAAGCTATCATGTTCTTGTGCATTTCTTCCATTTTGAGGAGGGGACCCTGAGAAGGAAAGAAGCAGAGAGGAGGGGCAATTCTCCACTAATAAGCTTAAAATCTCCTCCCTCTATTGACTGACATGATGCCCCTGCCAACAAGTTGCCAACCTGGTTGCCATTCTTTCTTCTCTTGAAAATAATTTCTTTGGAAATATTTGAAAAGAGTATCACTCTTCTTAGTTGAAAAGATAACAAAATGCAAGAGAATGAACCAAATCTATAATAAATCCTGTACTTCAAGCCTTTCTTTATATTACACTATCAGCACCACAGGGGCTGCTAAAGTCAATCCAAATGGAATTGAGTCTTATACTTATACCCAGCTCTGACATCTGAGTGTCCACAGCATCTCTGTGATAAAGATTCATGGTGAATACCTGCCTAAGATATCAGACACTTCATATTTCCACTGCATGATATTATTACTAGCTATAGTAATTTTTCACTTAGGTAACTAACTCTCTAAAATTTATCAAATATTTTAAGATACATAACCTTATCTTGATATTTCTGTTCACTTCATCTTGAGAGAAGTCAAGGTAAAGATGAACAAAACCACAGAGAGATAGTAAACAGGAGGGTCAAGAGTTGAAGGGAGGTGCCTTATCTCAACTTCTCCAGCATGCCTCCAATCTTGCTAGAAATAGGAGTCAAATATGTCCTAGCTGCTCTTCCATACTAGACTTGGTGCCTTGTTTCACAGTTTTTTAATTAGTTGACATTAAATTGTTTTTATTAAAAGATTTCTTGTTGTATATAGGCTGATAGCATCAAGAAAGGAACCAAATATTGAATAAAATATTTATGATCTTTCTGCTAATTATCAGTAAGTAATTAACTTAAGAAAATACACATTGCTATACCCTATGAAAAGTGTACAATGCTATACTCTATGGTTAATTTAACTTCAACTTTCTTCTAAACAATATTTTTCAAAATTATAGAGTATGAATATTTTATAAAAGTTTTAAAAACACAGAAAATAATTCCAAAACTCAAAAGTCATTTTTGCTCTATTTCCACCCAGTCTCTGCATGTATAACTTTTCTTAAACATGATTGAGATTCTGTTTCCACTTAAGATTATATTCTGAAAATTTGTTTGTATTCTCAGAAATTCTAGAGAATATCTTTTAATTAATATTAGAAATGAAGTATATTGCTACTAATAATGCTGACAATAAAAGGCTAGCTAAAAATTTTAAGTATTAACAAATATACACAATCATACAAACCAGTTTTTCATTTTCCAGACAAATGCAAGGTTCTTATCTGGCTATTCCCAGCCAACTGCTGATTCCTTGAGTTCCATACAACAGGATGAAGTGTTAGTAACACCTGACAGCACTACAGTGCCCATTTTAAGGGCTGAAGATGCAGAAAATGACAAGGAAACTGCAGCATCTGTAGAAGTCCATCCCAACATTAAGGTAAAAGTCACATGGTTGGTTATGCTAACATAATTTCCAAATTCTCCAAAGGTTTCCATTTCAAAGCATAGTCAAAGAGATCACTTCATTCTTATCTCAGTTTACTTTCTTTAAAGGTGATCATATCAACTGCCTCCAATCACTAGAAGAGTCATGAGTTTTACTTCTTGGGCTGAGGTGCTATATCATTGTTTAATTTCACAAAATTCAAACTCAAGTAAAACTTGTAGCTATAGAATGTGAAGAACATTATACAAGTTTACACATTTTATGAAGAAAAAGAATAATAAATATTGAATGTTGGCTTATGAATTGTAAATGTGATATATATGTTGAATTATCATTTGTTTAAAAATAAACTTTCTTTCTTTTAAGGCTGAAAAATCTTCAGTACAAAAGTTGAAGGAAGAAAACCATGACCAGCCAGCGGATCAGGACCAGAGTCACAGCCAAGAGCTGGGATTACATGGTCAAGAGGAAAGCGAAAGTGCCTTTCTTGAGAATTCAGAGTACACACCAACTGAAAGTGCATTGGACCTAAAAGTAGATGTGAGTGAACCTCAAAAGAAAAAACTTGTAGAGAACATTGATTTCCTTGCTCTTAATGTTAGTTCCATTGTAGATTCTGACCAACAAGAAAGCATCACAGAAACAGAAAAAAAACAAGAACAGCTTACAATTGATTCACATCCTCATTTGAACAGGAGTAGCGAACATGGTGAAGACCTAAGTGATCAAGAAAACCACCAGCAAGATCCAAACATTCCCAATGGAGAAGAGGAAGGTGAAAAAGGGCCAGGTGCAGTTGGTACCCACAATGATAACCAAGAAAGGGAGACAGAATCTCCCCCAGAGCATTCTAACAGCAAGCAGGAAGAAGACAGTACCCAATCTGATGATATTTTGGAAGAGTTTAACCAACCAACCCAAGTAAGCAAGATGCAGAAAGATGATCTTGAGCAGGTTCACCAAGAACAAGAACAGGGTAACTCCAATGAAGAAATGGAAGAGGAAACTATTTCAAAAATCAATAAACACAATCAAGATACTGAATGGCAGAGCCAAGAGGGAAAAGTTGGCCTTGAAGTTATCAGTAACACAGAGGAGATGGAGAAAAAGACTGTTTCTGAGTCTTTGTTCATAGAGCCCACTAATGATGGTGATGATGGCCCCAGACACAGTGCAAGTGAAGACTATTTCATCCCAAGTGAGGCCTTCCAGGAGGCTGAAAGGGCTACTTCCAATTACCATCACATCAAACATGAGGAGCAAAGAGAAAGAGCACATGAGAATGAGAATGTAGGTACCAGTGAACCTGGAGAATCCCAAGGGGTGAGATTATTTATGGCAATGTTTGCTGATAAAGCAGTTAGCTTTATCAAGAAACAGCCTTGAGCTTTCTCTACACTCTACCAGTCTCCTGTACTTATCTCTATCAGTATATTACTAAATACACTACAATTATTTCTTTTCCTCTGCATCTGTTATTAGGCTAAAAGTGCTTGTTTTATCTGTGTTCCCCTAGAAAGCAGACCCTGAATTTCAGTGTTGGTGGTTTTTTTTTTTTTTTTTGAAGTTCAGGGAACAAAGAAGAGTGGGGAAGTTATACAGGGAAGGAAAAGAAGCTAATCAAAGGTACCTGATGAAAGCCATTTGGACAGTGAGAGAGCTGGGGCATTTACACAGGCTGAGAATTGCCAGGAGAAGTGTTTGTTTGTTTTTTTAACATGTTATTTATTTATTATTTTGAGAGAGAGAGAGAAACATCAATGTGCAGTTGCTGGGGGTTATGGCCTGCAACCCAGGAATGTACCCTGGCTGGGAATTGAACCTGGGACACTTTGGTTCCCAGCCCATGCTCAATCCACTGAGCTACACCAGCCAGGATGAGAAGTGTTAATTGCCTAGAACTTGCAGTCTGTCACTTGAGCAGGTTAAATAGAATTACATGGCTTTGAAGCCACAAAGACACAGATGCCGCAGTTGAAAGTACCTGGAGCTAACCAGAATGGTAAACTGACAGATACAAGGGGCGGGAGGCACTGATGACTGCTGCTCCAATGCCTTGTCAGCGTCCTGTCCAATCAAGTTGAATTAGCAAGGTCTGCAAAATGCTCTAATAAGAGATCCAGCAATGTTTGTTACTTTAGCTACAAAGATTAAGAAGGACTTCAGCTACAACTTATTAAGAAAACACACAAAAATAATAATTGGGATACAGCAGAGAGAGGGGTGAGAAGCAGATTGCTATTTGGTTGTTTAGTCATTTGGAGCTTTCATGCAAGACCCTGACAGCCACCCACCAGGAGGTTTTAACACAGCTTTTGGTGGGCAAAGTCAATGATAACCTCAATTACTGAGAACTCTTTGTCATTCTAATGTGGAATTTTTCTTACACTTTAGAAACTGGTAAGAAACATTTACCAGCAGCTTTACAGAGACTTCTAACCACAGAACTGCATGATGATATTATATTTCTGCTCTTCTCCCAAGTCCAAAGGGGAGGCTCCAACTTTGCTCCTGATGTTAATACCAACTTTTATTAACTAATCTCCAGAGATACAGGACTGAATCCAGTTTATGACGATAGAAATAGCTCCTGTATTCAAAGGGTTACTGTCTATTTCCACAGTTGGGATTGGTGTCTTTTTTTGGTATCTGAAAAGATTTGGATAGGAAAAGCTTTGTGAAGGTATGCAGAGTAGAAACATAAATCATATAACATAAATTATATATAAATTATACTATATATAAGACATAAACTATATAAGTTATTATATATAGCTTTCCAATAGATTCAAACTTCTCCTTTTGTTATTATAAAGGCCAAAAAAGCAGAGAGCTCACTGAATGAAGATGAAAGTTCAAGTGAAGGCAGCATGAGGGTGTACAATGTTGGTGAGTATGGGCTAAGAAAGCTGTTTATGACCATGTCAAGGAAGAGACGGAATAGGCCACACTGGGCTATCACTATACCTTCATTGTGACTACTGCACAGAATTCTCCTCACCCCAGTTCTCCCCAAGGAAATCTCTCATAAATTGTAGACATTCTCTTGCACACATTTGATACACAGTAGTCTACCCCATTTGTGGCTATGCTTTCTACAGTTTCAGTTATCTGCAGTCAACAGCAGTCCAAAAATACTACATTTTCCCAACCATCAACATCATCTGCTCCTGACAGCCAACCATCAACATCGTCATGATGATCCAGGATCACCCAAAGCCAATGATCTTCTTCTTAACGTATCGTCAGAAGGTCAATAGTAGCTTAACACTACTTCTCAATGCCTAATTTCTAAATTATACTTTATCCTAGGTATGTGTGTATAGGAAAAATAACATACTATGAGGTGGTTACTATCATCCATGATTTCAGGCATCCACTAAGGGCCTTGAAAAGTATTCCCTGCAGATAAGGGGTGGGGCTACTGTACAACTATGGGTAAATGTGTTTACAAACTGGAAGTCTTCTTGCAATATTACTGCAAAAGATAGAATTCTTTTTATCTAAATTCTTTTTGCTTCTGAGAAGAAGTAATTTTATCTTCTTGATTCTTTAATCCATAATTTACTAGTAAATTTAGGCCCCATATTTAATTAAGACACAGGTACCGATCACAAATATTTCACATTTTAACACAACAAAATTCTCATGGCTTATCTGAACAACTTGTACAAAATTACACTATAGACTTCAGACTATGACCATTGCAGGCAGACCAAGAGTTATTTGTTTTTTCTAAATCTCTGATCTAAAGTGCACAGAAAATCTGGGCTATTGTGTAAAATAGTCTGATGCCATAAAGCCCCACCTGAAAATTTTATTAAAATAGTTTCTAACATTTTCCCAAATTTTCTCTTATTATTGAAGGTGGAGCTAATTATCTGGGTGAATTTGAGTTTACATATTCAATTTAGCTTATCCTGTTCAAACTTTTCTCTTAGATTCTTGCATGAATTTCCAGTGTAAAAGAGGACACATGTGTCAGGCTGACCAACAGGGAAAACCCCACTGTGTTTGCCAAGATCCAGCGACTTGCCCTCCTTCAAAGCTCCTTGACCAAGTAAGTATTCTACAAACTGGTCTCCAAGGGGCACCAACTAGTGATTTAAATGAAAGGAGCAATTGAAATTTTTTGTTAAAAAAGGTAAAAGCCCAGGATACCATCTAATATTTGAATTAATATTAAATAGGAACAAATGTCAGGAAAATCAAAGAATTTCACCTGTGCCCTAAAGTGGTAATAATGGCACTGATCTATAAGAAATCACTTTAAAATTCATTCTATCTTTGGAACATCTTCAGTTTTCATTCTACTGGGCTCATCTAAAACTAAATTGCCATCACCACTGGTATAATTTAGTTGACATTTCTGTGCCAAGTGGGACAGTTATGATTTTAATAACCTCACCTACCTGACCACATGTGTTGCACAGCAGTTCTACCAAACAGACCATGAGCTTTAAGGAGCAGAGCGTTTTCCCAGTAAACATCTGGAAACATGACCTTTTCCTCATGCTTATCTTTACTAGGTTTGTGGGACTGACAATGAGACCTATACTAGCTCCTGCCATCTGTTTGCTGCAAAGTGCAGACTGGAGGGGACCAAAAAGGGGCACCAGCTGCAGCTGGATTATTTTGGCGCCTGCAAATGTAAGACTCTGTCACTACTGCTAACCACCATTGCTGAGACAGTTTGGGGTGAATCTGCATATCTGAATAATACACTTACATGTACTCAGACACAAATGGGAGAAAACTAATGTAGTTCTGATCCCAGGCTGCACATTAAAATCAACTGGGAAGACTTAAAAAATAAGAAGAATGTGCAGGCTTTAACTATAAGAGATTTCAATTTTGTTGTACTGGGTTGGAACCTTGGCATTGCTTTTCATTGGTTTTTGAAGTAACCTAGATAATTTTAATGTTATCCAGGGCTCAGAACCACTGCATAATGTTATCCACTTAATAACTGAGATGGAATTTTGCTAAATTATTTGTCCCTTTCTCTCATCAAGTTAAGCCTCCACCAAGAAGTTTAATGACAGCATCTTCTTCCAGAAATTTTTTTTAAATTGTCTTCCGTTCCCAGGATATTCTCAGTTGTCTTTGGATCTCCTCACAGCTAAGTGATTCTCCACATTAGCTGGGCTCTCTAATATTTTCATTTCTCTTCTCCTTATGGACCCATGAGAGTATTAAACTTCTCAGCCCCTCAGCTCCTTTGACTTTAGATGTTGCCATGTGGGTTCTTTGTCCAAGGAAATTTGAGCAAAAATCTTCTGTGTGCATTCTGGACGCAGCATGTCAGACCTGGTGCACAGTTCTCCATGCCCCCTTTTCCTTGTGTTGAGATAGTGTTGAGATGGTGGAGTCTGCATCACTCTGAGCTCCACAGAGACTGCAATGAGCAGAGAGCCCTCCTGCCAGCTGGTGTTGGACTTGTAGCAGGTCCAAGAAGCAAATCTTTGATGTAATGTACCACATGATATCTCTATAGTTAACACTGCTGTCTGGTATATTTGAAACTTGCTAAGAGAGTAGATCCTGAAAGCTCTCAACACAAGTAAAGAAAAAAATTTTGGAACTATATGAGGTGATGGATATTAACCAAATGTATTGTGGTAATCATTTCACAGCATATGTGTGTCAAGTCATTATGCTGCATACCTTAAATTTATAGTGCTGTACTTCAATTATATCTCAACAGAACTTAAAAAGCAAATAAACTTTGTTCCTTTAAGTCACTAGGATTTAAAATTATTACCTTGTGACTATAGAATAGGCTAACTTCTACCTTTTCTTTTTTTCCTCTAATAAATAGCTCTTGTGTCCTCCACCTCTAAACTCCAGTCTCTGGTTCTAGAGAAATGGTTCTCAGCCATAGCTGCACATTAAAATTACTTCTGGAGCCTTTGAAACATCCTGATGCCCAGGCTTCACCCCAGAGCAATAAAATCAGAATTTCTTCGAATGGAAGCTGGCATCTGATATGTTTTTTAAACACGCAGGGCAATTCTGCTGTGCCACTGGGGTTAAGGGTCACTGTTGTGTTGACTTGGTGATGAGGATGCTGTCAGTAACCATGCTTCCTATTCTGAGGACTCCTATAGGACAAGAGTGAGCCCCAAAGGTTAACACTGATTTACTTTCTGGTTGAAACAGCTATTCCTCCATGTACGGACTTTGAAGTGACTCAGTTTCCTCTAAGAATGAGAGACTGGCTCAAGAATATCCTCATACAGCTTTATGAGTCTGACCCTAAACACACTGGATATTTAAATGAGAAGCAGAGGAATAAAGTAAGTTATCCACAATCAGCTCCCTAAGTGTGTGTCTACAAGGCCTGAGGAAAAAAGATATCAGGGGGTGTGATGGGGGAGGGGCACTATGTTCCTCTGCATATAGCAAAAGCTCACTTTGCCTCCCTAAGCCTGGCTAGCACATACAGATAAACAGAATAAGAGTGGTCACATTTCTTGCCACAAGGTATGGGATATGACCAAATCATCCCATTCCTATGCAAAGGGCAAAAGCCTGAGCAAGGGCTCTTCACCTCATACCTAGAGCAACTTCTGGTTCAGCAAACTGAACCTCAGTTCAGCATTTATATACTCAGGCCTAGACATGTTATTTCAATCAAATTGTCTTTTGCCCTTATAAGCCAAACATAGATTTATGATACAGGAGAATTTGTTACTCACAATGTCAGTAATATATTAAGATTAAACTGAGCAGAATATTGATTCCAGAAATTCCCAGGAAAAATGTATTCATCAGATAGTTATTAAGTGCATCCTAGGTACCTGGAATTGATTAATGTGCTGGAGATCCAGCTATGAACAAAATAAAAATCTCTGCCTTTATGATCTTACATTCTAGACAAAAAGACAGACTCAACAAATAAGTGTATATGTATGCATTTAAATACATGTATATGTATATATTTATACAGGCAAATATCTATAAAATATGTCAGGTGGAATAAATGTGCCATGAAAGAAAAAATAAAACAAGAAGGAGGGTGTGCATGAACTGTATCAAATACTATGTGCAGGTTGTGAGGTAAGGACTAAGAGATGGCCACTGATCTGGAATGTGGTGATTGGAGTTGGACCTTGACAAGAGCTGTTAATGCAGAGTAGAGAGGAGAAAAGCTTGACTGGACAGGGTTCAAAATAGAATAAGAGGAAGAATATGGAAACCGCAGATATAAATAGTATTTTCAAGACATTTTGCTGTAAAGGGAAAAAAGGGAAATAGAGTGGAAGCTGTAGGGGAATGTGAGTTTAAGAGTTCCCCTCTGCCAGTGGGAGATGGTAGAGGATAATTGTGTACTTCTGGAAATAACCCAGTAGAGGAGGAAAGATACCCAACTGCCACAGGGTCTTCTTGAGTAAATGATAAGGGGCGGGCTCCTGAGCATCAGTGAGGGACGTGCTTCAGTTGGTTAAGAGTACAGGAAGTTTCATGCATGGTGTTAAGAAGGGCAGTTCATAGATGTGGTCACGGGAATGGCTAGAAGTTCCAATCTGACTGCTTCTAATTACTCGGTGAAATAATGGGTGATGTCACAAGCTGAGAGTTTTCCACACATTGCCCCCAAATAGTTCCCACCCTCTTTTTTCAATACATCATCACAGAGAGTCTTGAGAGCATTAGAAACAAGGCAGAAATTTCAATGAGGGTGGCCTGACAGTATCACAGCAGGACTGAACTGAGACTGAGCAGGCAGTGGGTGGCAATACACTGAGGATTAAGAAAGGAATATGCCACCTGGGAAGTGCAGGACTTCCCACTTACTAATCAACAGTTTTGCCTAAATCAGTTTACCCCTTTTCAACTAAACCTTCTCAGAGTTTTAAGGAATGCAGTAAACACTATTTAAAAGAAAAAGTCAAAACAGCCAAATTTGTTCTGAAAAATTTTTTAAATGTTAGCTGTTATTCAATGTAGAAAGAAGAAAAGCTGTAACGTTCATTAGAAAGTGTTTCTTCTAGTCTCATACAATGGCCTGGGCTTGTTTTCATCTGACATGTTATTATTACTCTTCAAGTAAGGTTTAGCAAGAGATCATTTGATTACACTTCTCTGATCCTCTGATGTCCTGTCTTGTCGCTTCCTAATTACAGGTCAAGAAAATTTACCTGGATGAAAAGAGGCTCTTGCCTGGGAACCACTCCATCGACCTTCTCTTAAGGGACTTTAAGAAAAACTACCACATGTATGTGTATCCTGTACACTGGCAATTTAGTGAACTTGACCAAAATCCTATGGACAGGTAAAAACTCTTTAAGTTCCCATAACTAAGTCATCTCCCTAATATAATGTCTAGTTATCTGTACAAAGAACATTCTAAACAGATTTAGGAAATTTCCCATTTTTAGTCTAGAACACCGAAATGCCAAACAAATGTGGTTAGGTGTCTAAACCTACAACTGCTTTGGAAATAACAGATTATGGCCACATCCCAGCTCCCAAATTCACTTGTTAGGGTCCAGCCTCCCATAGAGACTCTCATAACTCTCATTGTTGATCATAAAGTCCCAAGATAATTTGATTGGCCCAGTTTGGGTCAAGTGCCTACATCTGGAATAGTCAGGCATGACCAGATTGGACAAGCTTGATTGCTGGGGTGCACCCCTATAAATTTAGGGTAGACAGAGGACAGTGAGGAAGGAAACTTTGTGAATCGATACTCCAAAAGCCGTGTATCTTACTCATAAATAGTTTATTTCATTTGCAACTTTTCATGAGTGTACTACTTATTTGCCATACTCAGCAACCTTGTGGAAGAAAAATGCCCTTGGTGATTTTAAGTATTAACTTTCATACACAAGCCACCCAGTTAATAGGCTGCCATTTGTATCATTGCAGAGTTTTGACACGTTCTGAACTTGCTCCTTTGCGAGCCTCTCTGGTGCCCATGGAACACTGCATAACTCGCTTCTTCAATGAGTGTGACCCCAATAAAGATAAGCACATCACCCTGAAGGAGTGGGGCCACTGCTTTGGACTTAAAGAAGGTAAATTCATTATCATTGTCCAGACAAACCCTGAGCCCTGTAGCCCTTATAGAGCTAGGTCCCACTGTGCGTTCAAATTGAAACCTAGACACAACAAGGTGACGGTGTTGCAGACAGGACGCCTTAAGAGTAGGCGCTGTCATGGCAAGGTTAATTTTTACTCCCTTTATGATACTCTGATTTCAAAGAGTAGCAAATGTGAATATTTAGGGAATAACTACATTGAGGTCTCAGCAGTTGGTAAGCCTGAGAAAATGATGTGAATCCAGAGAGTTGTGCCAAATCTCAGAAGAGTGTACTTTTTTTTAAAGTATATTTTATTGATTATGCTATTATAGTTGTCCCAATCTTTTTCTCTCCTATATCCTCCTCCACCCTGTAGCCCCCCAACCACCAGCATTCCCACCTCCACTTAGTTCATGTCCATGGGTCATACATATACGTTCTTTGCTTCTCTATTTACTATACTATTCTTAACCTCCCCCTGTCTATTTTGTACCTACCATTTATTCTTCTTATTCCCTTTACCTTTTCCCCCCATTCTGGCCCCTCCCTCTCCCTGCTGATGACACTCCATGTGATCTCCATTTCTGTGATTCTCTTCCTGTTCTAGTTTTTTCTTGCTTTGTTTTTGTTACTGATTTTTAGGTTCAGTTGTTGATAGTTGTGAGTTTGCTCTCATTTTACTATTCATAGTTTTTTATCTTCTTTTTCTTAGATAAGTGCCTTTAACATTTCTTATAATAAGGGCTTGGTGATGATGAACTCCTTTAACTCGACCTTATCTTGGAAGCACTTTTATCTGCCCTTCCATTCTAAATGAAAGCTTTGCTGGACAGAGTAATCTTGGATGTAGGTCCTTGTCTTTCCTGACTTCAAATACTTCTTTCCAGCCCTTTCTTGCCTGTAGGGTTTGAGAAATCAGCTGATAGCTTTATGGAAACTCCTTTGTAGGTAATTCTCTCCTTTCCTCTTGCTGCTTTGAGATTCTGTCCTTATCTTTAATCTTGGGTAACTTAATTATGATGTGTCTTTTCTTGGAACCAATTACTTTGGGACTCTCAGAGCTTCTCAGACTTCCTGGAAGCCTATTTCCTTTGCCAGATTGGAGAAGTTTTCCTTCATTATTTGTTCAAATAAGTTTTCAATTTCTTGTTCTTCCTCTTATCCATCTGGCACCCCTATAATTCAGATGTTGGAGCATTTGAAGTTGTCCTGGGAGTTCCTAAGCCTCTCCTCATTTTTTTTGAATTCTTGTTTCTTTATTTTGTTCCAGTTGGATATTTATTTTTTTCTTTTGTTTCATATAATTGATTTGACTCCTGGCTGCCTTCCCCTCACTGTTGGTTCCCTGTATATTTTCTTTCACTTCACTTTGTGTAGCCTTCATTTCTTCCTTCATTTTGCAACTGAGTTCAGTCAATTCTGTGAGCATCCTGATTACCTGTGTTTTGAACTCTGCATCAGATAGGTTGGCTGTCTCCTTGTCACTTAGTTCTTTTTCTGGAGTTTTTATCTGTTTTTTCCCTTGGGCCATACTTCTTTGTCTTGGAGCACCTGTTATGTTTCAGGAGTGGAGCCTTAGGTATTTGTCATGTCACGGCAACCCTCTTGCAGTGTTGTGGTGCTGTGGGGGAGAGGTCAGAAAAGGAACAATGCTGCTTGCTCAGCTCCCATCCCACTGTCTGTCACTTCCCTCACTTCCCACAAGCAGACTGTGCTCTTTCAGGAGCTGATTCACAGATGGGTGTGTTTGTGTATGTTTTGGGACCCTATGAGCCTCTCCAATGGACTCTGGTGTGAGACAGGAAGTTTCTCCCACTGCCACAAACCCCACAGATGTTTCACCACCAGGGGTTTTGAGTTTTTAGTTTTCTGCTCTAAAACCTGGATTTTGAGATCTGTCTCACTCCCCCGTTGTTCCTCCCAGCTTATCTGCGCACAAATGTGGGATCTCCCAGGTGGTCTGCTGCCATGCCTTGCCTTGCCTTGCTGTGTGTCCTCTCCACCCAGGCTGCTCATCTCCACCCCTCCATACCAGTCTGGATGAATGTTTCTTTATTTCTTGGCCTGGGACTTCCATGCAGTTTGATTTTCTGGCAGTTTGGTTGTTCTTTGTTTTTACATTGGTTATTATCCTTCTTGTGGTTGTGCAAGAAAGTGAAATGTTTCTGCCTACACCTCCATCTTGGCCAGAACTCAGAAGACTGCCTTCTGAGGGAAGGATTTTATATCCTTTCTAAACCTGGGTACTAAACTGAACTTTTGAAAGTCATATGTAAAGAGTAAAATGGCTAGCCTCGCTCTGCCATTGGGGAATTCATTACCAACACAGTGGGAATTGGGTCTTACATCACACGTTGTGTCCCAGTGTTATTCCTTTAATCCAAAAGTGACCAATTACTTCATCTTCAGTGACAAAAATAAAATATAATATAATATAATATAATGGAACAAAATGAAAAGAGGGTTCTTTCTTTACCCCACAGTGGAAGTATTTAAATTTAGAATTTGTTTTACTGGCTTATGTCTTAATTTACTTCCTTTTCTTTTCCTAACTTAGAGTTGTTTTTATGAGCAAGCATGTTTACAATAACTAAGATTTGAAAGATGTTAAAAAATATGCATGTGACCAAAACTGCTTGTAGATTGTAAATGAACAATGAACATCAAATATCTAAAGCAGGAATTCTATACATATATTCACAACATACATGTAGAATGACATGTAATTAAACAGTAAAAGAAAAGTAAGTTCCTCAAAGGTCAGAATTTCCCAAAAAGAAGTAACTTATGTGACCTTCACTTTAAAAATATTCTTTATGCATATACATAATGCCTTAAATTTAGAGAGACAGAGCTGAGAGTATGGTTTAGTTATTTGTTCATAAATAGACAAACACAAAAGGTTAGTTTTTGTCTCTTCAGCATTATTCTGTGAAATAAGCACTGTAATGAACAAAGAATGTATATTTTTGTAAGCAACTAGTTCTGGGTATTAGTTGTCTATCGCTGAATAACAAAGCTTAGAAATTTAAAATCCCTCTCACAGTTTCCAAGGGTCAGGATCCCAGCCATAGTTTACTCAGATGGTTCTGGCTGAGGATCTGCTCTAAACTCCCTCACAGGGCAGTTGTCAAGAGGCTTCAGCTCCCCAGCACGTGGTCCTCCCCATAGGACTGCTCACAGCTTGACACCTGCTTTCCTCCAGAGTGAAAGATCAGGGGGAGAGAATCCAAGCCTGAGGCCCTGATATCTTTCATAACCTAATCTCAGAAGTGACATATTACTTCTGCCATATTAGGGTCACACAGACCAAACCTGCTACAATGTGGGAGGAGATACAGGAGGTGGGGATCCTTGGAGCCATCTTGGAGGCCGGCTGGCACATACAGTTTATACCTTGTCAGCATTGATAAAAAAAATAACGTTATTAAGACTCAGATGTACAAGGAACATGTATAAAGGACCCATGGTGGGGACTGACTGGGGAGGGGCAGGGCAGGGGAGCAAAGGGGGAAAAATTGGGACAACTATAATTAAACAACAATAAAAAAAGTAAATAGAGACAAAAAAGACTCAGATTCATACAAATAATGCCAATTTCTGTTCTAACACCTATTCTATAAGCATAGTACTTACAAATTCAAATATATCCAGAAAAATCGTCCCATGTCTCCAATTCTCATGTTAAAAGATACTCAAGTACAGCTGCCCCACCTATTCCACTCCATTTGGAAGAGGGAATAACTTAGCTGGAGCAGGGCGTACTTACTTAAGAAGCCTATGCCCTTCTATTTGGAACTGGATTGAAAAGGTGAATTTGAACCATTTATTTAAAAAAACAAGTCACACTTTGCTGTTCTTTGTAAACTTATAGCAGCTCTTCAGCCTGTAGGCTCACTCAGGCTCTGTGCTGGTCAGTTGTCTGGGAGGAGCAGGAAGAGCTTAAGATTCAGTGACTCGCAAAGCTCCTAATGGTCTTGTTTGTTCACTGTGGTTTGGCTGTGATTACATTATTTTGAAGAAGGGGAAAAATTATCACACAGTGAGGCAATAAAGCAGATATGAAACACTTGGTCAGAACAAGTAAACATGTTACTGCTTTGGGATACAGCTAGGGAAAGCAAAAAAAAAAAATCTCTATTTGTAAGTATACCCTTTATTCCCTTGGGGCTGATAATTCAACAGAAGACAAGACAATTTTAGCCAGGGTTTTCCTGAATTTTAATTGCCTTTGATGTGAACTAAATGTGCTCAAATACTCCAGCTCTGTCATTAACTATCTATGTGAATTAGGACTTGCCACTCATACCCAGCAGGTCTCATTTTCCTGTATAAAAGTAGTTCAGTTAAGAGAAGGAGGAGTCTTATTCACTACCCAGGACATAACATAGGTGTACTTATTGACATATATCACACTAATCTTTAGAAAACCTTCCGAATGAGACTAATAGGGTAAATAAGTCAGATCACGCAGGTCCTACCAAGCCAGTTAAAGACATTATGCTAGGTGCACTGAGATATCACCAAAGTGTTTTAAACAAGGGAGTGGTTTCATTGAATTTGTATTTAAGAAAGTGTCTTTTGGTTATGTTGTGGAGAAGCCAAAGAACAGTGGAGATGATACTGTGGTAAATTCGGGCAAGAAAAGATGAGAACTTGAACTAGGGCAGTTACATTAGAGAAAAGAATAATAAACATAAGATTTGGATTAAAAATATAAATGTACTCAAGATATATTCAAGAATACAAGCCTATTCAACTATATGCTAAATAAGTAAATTTATAAGTAAATCTATGAGACTATTATCCCAATTTTACAATGAAGCCTATGCTCAAAAGAAATATACCAAAGCTCATAGTCTTTCCCACTCTTAGGACAAAAGGAAGATTTATATTGGGCAGGAAAGTTACCTGGTGCCCCTACAGGGCAGTAGTTTAGTATGCTTCCAATTAATCTGCTTTAAGTTTTTGCTCAACAATTACTGAGTGAGGCCGGGCCATACTGGTAAGTGGTCTTATATCCCCCAGAGGAGGCTGTTTTCCTCTACACGTGTGGCAACATGTTCTTTTCCAATTATTTGATTGAAAATTTGATGTAACTGGCACTCTACACCTCCTTATTTCCATTATGTTTTAGCAACCCTATAGATTAGCATACTTGCACTCTTGGCCGGGCTTCCCCTCAACATCCTCTATCAGTGGTTCCCAGCCCTATATCAGAACTACCTGCAGAGCTTTCTAAAAATGTACATACCATTGGCCCACCCCTGTGGCTTCTGATTCAGGAAGCCAAGGGTGAAGCCTGAAGTTATATATTTTTAAAAGTTTCATAGGTGATGTCTATGTCCTACCAGGGCTGAGAACCATCGTGCTGCCTTATTAATTACTGTTCCAGTCCTTCAGCTCTGTCATTTGTTCATATTACTCTTTTGTCTAGTTTCTAAAAATGTGCTTTGTTTTGTTTTCATTTTTTACAGAAGACATAGATGAAAATCTCCTGTTTTGAATTAAGATCTGAAAGAACTCAAACTTCCCAGCATCATCTTCTGTTCTGGCCACTTCTGAAATACGTGCAGCCATGACACTTGTAGATTTAATTTAGCAAATGTTTGCATGTTTGAGAAGACAATGAGTGTAATTGCTTGATAACTGTATGTGCACCAGGCATTTAATATTAACTTTGGAAATAAAACTTTAAAATTAAGTAAAGTCAATAAATGCAAAATACTGTATGCTGTTTGTAAACAGGAGCTTAATGCATCACTCCACATCCATTTGTGAGATAGATTCATTTTGTCCATTACACAATATGCATGTCAAGGAAATGGAATAATGCTCATTTGTTGTTAATGTATATTATTTTCAATGTCTTAATACTCTAATAAAAATCCATAGAATCCCAAATGCTTATTCAAGTTTATTTCTAGTCATTTATTTAAAGACCAACCCAGGGCTCACACTTCATATCTAATTACAATTTTGCTTCTTAAACCCTGCAACTAAAAAAAATTGTGAGTGTGACTGGGAAAAATGCTTCCTATGGGAAACAAACATTCAGTTGTTAGATGGTAGTTGCTCATGAATGTCCTTTGTCATAAGTTTAAACAGAAAAAAAGGAGGGTCTTTACCAAATTCAATGAAAATGTGAATGATTACGCACTACTCGATGCAACTAATTTTAGCTTTTACTCAGGCATCCATATATGTTTAGAGAGAGGGTAGCCCTGAAAAATTTCCACACATTTCATGTCCTCAAAATATAGTAAAGATAACATGGACAGTGGAGATTCCTACAGTCTTGATGGCCAACATAGTCAGAGATAAATATTAGTACTGTAAGTTGAAAGTAAGAAAATTTATCATAAATGTGTTCTCATTTGATCTCTTCTTTGGTAACTATTAATACAGTAAAAGCTAGATTGCAACAGTATAAAAGTCACCATAATAGTGTTTTCCAAGGTCTGGAAGACCCTGTCACCCACTTTATTCTACTTAAAATATCTGAAATAAAATAAAATGGTTTTTTAAATATATTTTCCTACAGGAAATAAAAGACATCAATATAATTAGCTTTGATTATTTCCTCAAACAAACAAACATGTGTTGTTAAGAGCCTCATCTATGATAACCACTGAGAGAGTGTGCCCCTAAGTTTTTGTATCAGAATAATCTCTGATTAAGGTCAAAATTGCTTTTATCTTTTTTCTTAGCTCAATGGGTCACTTCTTAACTAGACCACAACACACCATATAATGTCTACATAAAGTTCACTTTGATGAATCAGAATCTAATTATTATTTATAATTTTTCCCAACTAGGGAAATAACTTTAGAATTTTCTTATGTGTACCTCCAAAGAAATGTCATAAGAGGTCTTAACTAATTACAAACGAAGTTTCTAATTATGAATTTTCTGGGAACAGTGAAATTGTATTTGGAGGTATTAATTTGACCTAAATTATCATTTTAAAGTTTTTTTTACATGTTTTGGAATAGTGAAAAGTGATTTAATGCTAAAGACACTACCTAAATATTTACTAAAACTGTTTTAATTAAAAATAATTTTCATTTTGAAATGAAAATTATTATTTAATAATAGGGAATTACAGAAACTTAAAATTTTCTGTTAAGGCTCCCATGTGCATTGCTGCCCTAAATGATACATTGTAGAAGCACTTTAATATTCTTGGTGGGCACGGTTTTTAATTGTGGGTTGTGATAAAGACATTAGTCTAATCCCAACCAAGGGGATAAAGTTATTTTCTCAGTAATCAGTCTATAACCCTATCTCTGTGTAATTGAGATACTTTGTAAGTTGGAGTTTCTAGTCTGGAAACAGTTATTCAGCTTAGCTTTGAATTTTGTGACTCATATTGCCCATAACCATAAAGGCATTAATTAGTAACACAGCTTAAATACCAGATGGGTGTCAGATTCTAGGAGGCCACACTGTTCCTTGAGTTCTTGCTCCGAGGGCCATTTGAAGCAAAGGTAATTTTAAAAGGACATATTTGGGCTGGTTCTATTGCACTAGGTAAAAGAATGTAAGATGTGCTTGTGTTGGATAATTTAATGATTTCTAATAGTTGCAATTAACAAACATAAAAAGAAATTCAAGGGTTTGAATCTAAGGAAGAAAAATGTAAAGGGGAAACATGAAAAAGGAGGGAAAGGGGGATAAGTTGCCTAAATTCAGGCACAATAAAAGAGCACAAAGGTAAATCTGATTTCAGTTTCAAATACAAATAATATAGTCGATGGGCAACTTATATATGGAGAGATATAACTTGTTTCAGATGGTAGGGATAAGAACATGATGAAGTTGATTTTTTTTTTCTAAAATTCAGTTCTAGAGTTCAGTGATTTGCTCAGAAACTCACAAGGTAAGTTCATTTGAATTATAACTGGTTGAAGACCATAAAAAGTTTGCCTTCAGAATCACTGGCCAGTAAAGATGACATTTATTTGCTTTATGGAATCTACATATTGTACTCATTATCTACCAACTCATATCATTTCCTTCTTGAGAAATTATAATTATCAGTATCAGCATCCAGACCTTGAGGCTGTCTGGTGAGTCTCATGGCGGCAGAAGCTCAATGTGGGTTTATTTGTATATTACATAAGAAATCTCATTTGAGCCAGTAGTGGTACATTTCCAATACTAAGGATAATAGGACAATGGTGTTTGAAGATTTGTGGGTAGAGATCACAAATTCAAATAACTTCAGGGACCAAACAGGTATAGATTGAATACGAGATTATGAGGAAGAATAGGAATTGTATGCAATGTTATGAGCCAGAGAATGCTACTTTTATCTAAATGCATTTGAAGTGTTTTAAAGCAAGCACTGTCTAGGCTTACAAAACCTGAATCTAGAGGCAGAATTTAGCCTGACCACTATTTCAAAACCTCTAACTAAACAGTCTATTTACAATGGGAATAGGAATTAGATAGAAAAACCTTGAAATGATCTCCTAACCCTTCCATTCCAGACTCTTTCTTCAGAATGAAATTTCTCATCCTGGCTGCCCTTTTGAGCACTGTCCCTGCTCTGCCCATCCCTGTGAGTAGTCCTCGTCAGCTCTGCACTCCACTTCCAGTCTAGAGGCGGTGTTCTGGGCTAGAAAGTGCTTTCATTTCACAAAAGAGGAAAGTGGAGTCCAGGAAATTGTAGTCTTGGGAATGCACTGCTTTTCCAAATCCCAGCTTCATGCACCATTTGCTAAGTATGAGACCTTGAGAAAAGAACTAACCCGTGGCTTCCCTGTCTATAAAATGAGTTATAAGAACTACCTCAGAACCTTGTAAGAATGATAAAAAATACATCTAAGGCACTGAAGAACTCTAACTGGAACATAGGATACTCTCAGGTAAACTTAGCAACATAGAACAAATATTCTGCAGTGACCTAGGTCTTAATGACACAGTCTGAATTGAATGTTATTTACAGTGCTCCTACTCCAAACCGCCTTGTCTTGACTATAGCCGTGCTTTCTACATCCGTACAAATGGGATCTGTGAGTCTAATCTGTGTTTATTACAGTCTGAATATGTAGGACACGGAGTAGGCAAGAATCTCTCTCCCTTGCACATTTTTTTTTTCTTTTGCAACAAAGGAGCTTTGGGAGAAGTTAGGGAGCTTTCAAATCTTGTGTTTGGGGATACAAAATTTAAATTTACACTTCCATTCTAAATGCAGAGAACTAAACTGAGAATATTGTTGATTCAAATATAAAGAGGCATCAGATATGTAATTAATCCGAAGAAATATGAATAAAACATTTTTTGGAGAAAAGTTTAAAGACAAAAGGTACAATATTCCAATCACTGGACAAAATTAATTCAACTTTCCCCTATTAGGTACTCAAACATGTTTTATTTCAGAGGTGAAACTACACCACTGATGTGGTATAACGCTCAGTAGTGGCTTGTTACTTATTCTCGTTAGAATAAAATCTCTTTGTAATGAGTAATGTACTGCTACATGTTGCTTCACCATATTGCTGTTATTGTTTTACAAGCTTGAACAATTTGGAGGCAGTTCCAGTGGTCAGGTAAGCTTCTAGTTGTATTTTCAAATGACACGTTTGTCATTTTAAGAGTTTGCAGTTGCCTGCAATCGCTGACATCATGTTTCTTTTTGCAGATATTTTATTTTTACCCACCACAAGGACCACCATTTTTCCCTCAGTTCCCATTTCTCCCACCCCTACGACTGCCCCCCGTAAGTATGGGTTTGGGAAATCTCCAATTGTGAAAAACGAATTTATTAGTTGGGTGATGATCATGAACATTTCCAAATTTTAATACAGAACCACAAAGCTCTGTGAGATCACCAGGCATTAGCTGCACACATCCCCTCCCCATAGAGCTTCTGTTGATGCATGACAAGGGGGCCACAAACTTCCCTGCAAATCCTCAGTGATTTCTTCCAGTGTCTTTCTCCACTTGCCTTCAAAAAGGTGTTTATACTGAATTACTTTAGCTATAATGTGGCCAGTCTTCATGAAGAGAATACTAACCTCTTGTTGTAATACCCATTCTGTCTCTTTTTCTAAATCCCTTTGTTGCTTTCTTCTGGCTAGAGATTTTTTCCAGCTCTCTGTTAAGTTTTTCTCACAGGTCAACAATATCATTAGTTTTCCCTTCTTATTGGACCCTCTCCCATCTTCCTAATGCCTGGATTCTTAGAATACTTTATTTAATAAAGGCCAGAACTGTGCTAAATACATAATAGAATTGCCTTTGTTCTATATGTCATGCTTTTGTTGGTATAGACAGCATTCATTCAGTTAATATTTACTGTGTCTACCATATAGAAGGGTCTACAGTGAGGGCGGGAATACAAAAAGTATGAGGTAAGTCTGATGAGGAAGAGAGATTTACAGAAGAAAAAGCTGTGATTTGATAAGTGCTTCCAGATGTAAATACAAAGGTGGCTTAGACTGTGGACCAAAAACGTCATTCACAGAGATGGTATCTGGCCAGGTCCTGAAGGATGGGCAGTGGGTGGGGCACTCCCAGCCCAGGGAACCACAAATGCCTGGGACAGACCTAAGAAGGACATGGCAGCTTGGGGGAGGAATGACCAGTACAATGAGACTGCAACATAGGTTGGAAACATCCTACATTTGGACAGCATTTAAACAACGATGCTTTGGAAAGTTTACACACGTTTTAAAATAGCGTCTTGCTTAACTTTTTGTTTATCACCTAAATATTTAAATAGTAATATAAATGATTTTGCATAATTTTGGTTTTCTATCTAAATGTAACAAACTCCTTCCCTTTGCTTGTGTTTAATTTCAAGCAGTTTATTTCTCAACTTTAAGTAGGCTTTTGTAAATTTGACAATGAAGTTAGTCCTCGAGGAAACATTCTTCTTAATATTTTCACCTCCTAACTGAATATCACCCACTAAGTTTTTAAGTACTTGTACTTTAATTAATTGATAATTATTTTGGTTCTAGTTAAATCTAGGTGCATAATTTCTCTTTTGAGGGCTGACATTCAGTAAGATTTGTTTTTAAATTAATGCAAAATCCTGGAGTCTTGGTTCCTAATTAGAAGAGTTGGATTCCCAGTCAGGGTACATGCTGAGGTTGCAGATTCAGTCCCTGGTCAAGAGGCAACCAATCAACATTTCTCTCTCAGATCAATGTTTCTCTTCCTCCCGTACCCTTTCTCTAAAATCAATAAGTGTGTTGAAGATGAAAAAAAATTTAGGAATCTCTGTTATTTAAAAAAAATTTGTAAATCTATGTGAAAAAAGAATTCACTATTTGAAATGGAACTCTTCCTTCCACCAGGTGGCAGAATAGCATTAAGTATCCGGCAAAGAATGATCTGTGGAGGAACTGATAGATTTGCAAGAATTACCAACACGTAGAAAAGATTCCTGGGCTTTAGGTTTGACTGATTAAGCAAACTAAGCATACCTCTTGAAAGACAAAAATTATCTAAAATCCATTAGAATCTAACCTCCATGACTAGAAGGTGGGCGCCCTGAGAGCACGTAATACCAGATGGATGGATAGATGGATGAATGAAAAAACACGCCAAAACAAAATGTTCACATTTTATTTTATTCACAATTCACCTTTTTGTTCAGTTTCACTTTTCTGTTTTTTATAGATTTTAATTCCCCTTCCCTTTCCTTTTCCATTTGATCCAAATCAGGTAATTATACTTAAAGTTCCCTTTTTAAAAGTATTTAAATGACTACAAAACCTGAAAATTCTTTTTATTTAATCAGAGAAAATCTGATACCAAGAATTAATGGTTATCATTCTCTTTGGGAGATCATTAGTTATGGACATTTTGCCTGATTTGAGTCCTTTGATGTAGAAATCTCACATACCCTTGAAAACTGAACTACCTATAATAACCTGAGATTTCCTTGATTATGTAGAGGGAATTCAAGGGACCAGTAGAAAAGGCATTTTAAGTCAAATAACCTGAAGATGCAAGCTCTGCCATTTACTACTTTGGACTAATCTCAAACTCCTTTGAGCCTTACTTTCTTCTTGAATATAAAATAGTAAAAATTATTTATTTATAGTCCATTTTACCTCTTACATTTTATGCCTTTTACATTTTATGCCGTTACATTTGCCTTTAACGGACTGGAGGAAAATGCATTCATGTTAAGATGGAATTTGTTCTAGAAGCCTCTGAAAAATAGACTTATGGTTATGGTCATGGTATAAAAGGATTATTTAAGTTTTACTTTTGATGGAATTTTATTGAATGAGGAATAATTACACATAACAAGATTGACTCAGTCACAAACCAAAAAATAAGTTGTATATAGGACAGCAACTTTCCCTAAAATTATAGGAAGTGACATTGAAGTTTTCTTTCACAAAGAAGTGACCCCAGCCTTTTACCAACCCAGTAAGCCTAAGTGTACTGATCTTTCCAGAGGTCTCTGCTCTCTGGAGCCCATGAGAGAAAACGGGAGAGTTGGCTGAGGGGGTTTACCTAAAAGATTAGTGAATGTGAATCTTTTTTTTTTTTATTTTTTTTATTTTAATCATTTTTCAAGTACAGTTTTCTACCCCCTACTCCCATTCCAGCCCACCCACCCAACCCTCCGCCCTTCCCCCCCATTACCCCCACCCCTAGTTTTTGTCCATGTGTCCTCTGAATTTGTTCCTGTAAACCCTACCCATTCCCCCCTGAAATTCCTTCTTCTCTCCCCTCTGGTCACTGTCAGACTATCCCCTATTTCAGTGTCTTTGGTTATATTTTGCTAGTTTTTGTTTTGTTTTGTTTTGTTGTTTAGATTCCTGTTAAAGGTGATATCATGTGGTATTTGTCTTTCACTGCCTGGCTTGTTTCGCTTAGCATAATGCTTTCCAGCTCCATCCATGCTGTTGCAAAGGGTAGGAGCTCCTTCTTTCCTTCTGCTGCATAGAATTCCATTGTGTAAATGTACCATAGTTTTTTGATCTATTCATTTACTGGTGGGCATCTAGGTTGCTTCCAGCACCTAGCTATTGTAAATTGTGCTGCTATGAACATTGTGATGCATAGGTTCTTTTGAATTGGTGTTTTAGTATTCTTAGGATAGAGTCCCAGCAGTGGAATTGCCGGGTAAAAGGCAGATCCATTTTTAGTTTTCTGAGGAAGTTCCAAACTGCTTCCCATAGTGGTTGTACCAGTCTGCAGTCCCACCAACAGTGCATTAGGGACCCCCTTTCTCCACAGCCTCTCCAACACTTGTTGTTTGTTGCTTTGTTTATGATGGCCATTCTGACTGGTGTGAAGTGGTATCTCATTGTGGTTTTAATCTGCATCTCTCTGATGGCTAGCGATATTGAGCATCGTTTCATGTATCTTTGGATTTTCTGTATGTCCTCCTTGGAGAAGTGTCTGTTCAAGTCCTTTGCCCATTTTTTAATTGGGTTACTTGTCTTCTTAGAGTGGAGCCGTGTAAGTTCTTTATATATTTTGGAGATTAAACCCTTGTCTGAGGTATCATTGGCAAATATGTTTTCCCATACAGTTGGTTCTCTTTTTATTTTGATACTGTTTTCTTTAGCTGTGCAAAAGCTTTTAATTTTGATGAGGTCCCATTTGTTTATTCTTTCCTTTATGTCTCTTGCTCTAGGAGACAAGTCAGTAAAAAAGTTTCTGCGTGAAATATCTCAGATTTTCCTGCCTACGTTCTCTTCTAGGACTTTAATGGTGTCACGCTTTATATTTAAGTCTTTTATCCACCTTGAATCTATTTTTGTATATGGTGTAAGTTGGTGCTCAAGTTTCATTTTTTTGCACGTAGCTGTCTAGTTCTCCCAACACCACTTGTTGAAGAGGCTATTTTTATTCCATTTTATGTTGCTGCATCCTTTGTCAAATATTAATTGACCGTAGAGGCTTGGGTTTATTTCTGGGCTCTCTGTTCTGTTCCATTGGTCCATGTGCCTGTTTTTATGCCAGTACCAGGCAGTTTTGATTACAGTGGCCTTGTAGTATAGTTTAGTGTCAGGTATTGTGATCCCTCCTACTTTACTCTTCTTTCTCAAAATTGCAGCAGCTATTCGGGGTTGTTTATGGTTCCATATAAATTGTTGAAGTGTTTGTTCTATGTCTGTGAAATATGCCATTGGTACTTTAATAGGTATTGCATTGAATGTGTAAATTGCTTTGGGTAGTATGGACATTTTGATGATATTAATTCTTCCAATCCATGAACACGGTATATGTTTCCATTTGTTTGTGTCTTCCTTGATTTCTCTCCTCAGTGTTATGTAGTTTTCTGAATACAGGTCTTTTACCTCTTTGGTTAGGTTTATTCCTAGGTATTTTATTTTTCTTTTTGCTATTTCAAATGGGATTTTTTTCTTGATTTCTGCTTCTGCTGTTTCATTGTTGGTGTACAGAAATGCCTTTGATTTCTGGATATTGACTTTGTATCCCGCTGTTTTGCCAAATTCATTTATTAGGTCAAGCAGTTTTTTGGTGGAGTCTATAGGATTTTCTATGTACACTATCATGTCATCTGCGAACAGTGACAGTTTTGTTTCCTCCTTTCCGATTTGAATGCCTTTTATTTCTTTTTCTTGTCTGATTGCTGTGGCTAGAACTTCCAGTACTATATTGAATAGAAGTGGTGAAAGTGGACATCCTTGTCTTGTTCCTGTTCTTAGTGGAAAAGATTTTAATTTTTGCCCATTGACTATAATGTTGGCTGTAGGTTTCTCATATATGGCCTTTATTATGTTGAGAAATGCTCCCTCTATTCCCACTTTACTGAGTGTTTTTATCATAAATGGGTGCTGTACCTTATCAAATGCTTTATCTGCATCTATTGATATGATCATGTGGTTTTTGTCTTTGCTTTTGTTTATGTGATGTATTACATTTACTGATTTGCGAATATTGTACCATCCCTGCATACCTGGAATAAATCCCACTTGGTCATGATGTATGATCTTCTTAATGTACTGTTGGATGCGGTTTGCCAGTATCTTGTTGAGGATTTTAGCATCAATTTTCATCAGCGATATTGGCTTGTAGTTTTCTTTCTTTGTTGTGTCTTTATCTGGTTTTGGAATTAAGATGATGTCGGCCTCATAAAAAGAGTTTGGGAGTCTTCTGTCTTCTTGTATTATTTTGGAATAATCTGTGAAAGATAGGGGTTAGCTCTTCCTTAAGTGCTTTGTAAAATTCTCTGAGAAACTGTCTGGTCCAGGGATTTTGTGTGTCGGGAGTTTTTTTTATTACTGCTTCAATTTTGTCAGCTGTTACTGGTATGTTCAGGCTTTCTGCTTCTTCTTCATTCAGTTTTGGAAGATTATATTTTTCTAGAAATTCGTCCATTTCACCTAGGTTTTCAAATTTCTTGGCATACAGTTCTTTGTAGTAATTTCTTACAATCTTTTGTATTTCTGTGGTATCTGTTGTAATCTCTTCTCTTTCATTTCTGATTGTGTTTATTTGGGTTTTCTCTCTTTTTTTCTTGATGAGTCTGCTTAAAGGCTTGTCGATTTTGTTTATCTTTTCAAAGAACCAACTCTTGGATTCATTGATCTTTAGAATTGTGCTTTTAGTCTCTATGTCATTTAATTCTGCTCTGATCTTGGTTATTTCCTTCCTTCTGCTTGCTCTGGGCTGTCTTTGTTGTTGTTCCTCGAGTTCTTTCTTGTAGACGTAGGGTTAGGTTGTTTGTTTGAAATGTTTCTAACTTTTTTAGGTGGGCCTGTATCGCTATGAGCTTCCCTCTCAGGACTGCCTTGGCTGTGTCCCATAAGTTTTGGGTTGTTGTGAGTTCGTTTTCATTTGTTTCCAAAAACCGTTTGATTTCTTCCCTAATATCATTCTTGACCCATTCATTGTTTAATAGCATGCTGTTTAATCTCCATGAATTTGAGTGTTTTGGGTTTTTTTCCTTGGGGTTGGTTTCTAGTTTCAGTCCCTTGTGATCCGAGAAATTGCTTGGTATGATTTCAATTTTTTTGAACTTGTTGAGGCTTGTTTTGTGTCCTATCATGTGGTCAATCTTTGAAAATGTTCCATGTACATTTGAAAAAAATGTGTATTTAGCTTCTTTGGGATGGAGGGTTCTGTAAATATCAGTAAAGCTCATTTCGTCTAGGGTATTGTTCAATGCCACAATATCTTTGTTGATATTTTGTTTGGAAGATCTGTCCATTTTTGATAGTGGGGTGTTGAAATCCCCCACAATAATTGTGTTGCTGTCCATATCTTTCTTGAAGTCCTCTAAGATTTTCTTTATGTATTTGGGTGCTCCTATGTTGGGTACATATATATTTACAATATTTATATCTTCTTGGTGAATTCTTCCCTTGAGTATTATGAAATGACCTTCTGGGTCTCTCTTTATCGTCCTTCTTTGGAAGTCTATTTTGTCAGATATGAGTATTGCTACCTCGGCTTTTTTTTCCTGTCCATTTGCTTGGAAAATTTGTTTCCAGCCCTTCACTTTCAACCTGTGCAGATCTTTTATCCTGAGGTGGGTCAGGATATGCTGTCTTGTAGACAGCATATGTGTGGGTCATGTTTTCTTATCCAATCAACTATTCTATGTCTTTTGATTGGAGCGTTGAATCCATTTACGTTTAAGGTTATTATTGATAGGTACTTATTCATTGCCTTTTATGTACGTGTGATCCTCTCTCACTCTCTCTTTCCCTTCCTGTCCTTAAAGCAGTCCCTTTAGCATCTCTTGCAGAGCTGGTTTCGTGGAGGTGTATTCTTTTAGACTTCTTTTGTCTGAGAAGCTTCTTATTTGGCCTTCTATCTTAATTGAGAGCCTTGCTGGGTAAAGTAGTAGTGGTTGCAGGCCTCAGGTTCTCATTACTTGGATTATTTCTTGCCATTCTCTTCTGGCTTGGAGTGTTTCCATTGAGAAGTCAGCTGTTAGCCTTATTGGGGCCCCCTTGTATGTTACTTCCTGTTTCTCCCTTGCTGCCTTTAGGATTCTCTCTTTGTCTTGAAATTTTGCCATTTTAATTATAATGTGTCTTGAGGTGGGCCTCTTTGGGTTCCTCTTGATTGGGACTCTCTGTGTTTCCTGGATTTGTGTGACTTTTTGTCTCATCAAATTAGAGAAGTTTTCCATCATCACTTGTTCAACTAGGTTTTCTATCCCTTGTTCTTCTTCTTCTCCTTCTGGTATCCCTATTATACGGATATTATGACGTTTCATATTGTCTTGCATTTCTCTCAATCCCTCTTCATTTTTTTCTGAGCCTCTTTTCCTTTTCTTGCTCTTTCTGGGTGTTTTCTTCTACTTTGTCCTCTAGCTCACTGATCCGATCTTCTGCTTCATTGGTCCTGCTTTTCATTCCTTCTACTGTGTTCTTCAGTTCAGAAGTTGTATTCTTCATTTCCTCTTGGCCCTTGTTGAGAGTTTCTATTTCCTTTTTTATGCTGATGTAGTTTTCATTGAGTTCATTGTAGCTTCCCTGTAGACTCTCGTAGCTCATTGTGAGCTCATTGAGCTTCCTGACAATCACTGCTTTGAATTCAATATCTGATAGTTGAATTGCCTCTGTTTCATTTAGCATTCTTTTTGATGCTTCCTCCTTTCCTTTCATTTGGGGATTATTTCTTTGTCTTCCCATTGTTTGTGAGACTCTTCTTGTTCACCTCAGCTTCTTATATTGATCTGTTCTGGCTCCCTGGGTTTATGTTGTGAACTTCTTTAGTAGAATAGCAGTGAGTTTCAGTGGTGCTGTTTCCTTGATCTCCCAAGCTCATTGGTCTTGGGCTGTCGTTTAAGTTGGCTTTGTGTTTGCCTTTGGATTTTGATTGTTGTTGAGTCTTTCTTTGGTGGTTCCTTCCCACCAGCTGGTTAAATGTGGGTCACTCTGTCCACCATCATCTGTATTTTGTTGTGCTGGTGAGGGCAGGTTGTGTTGAAGCTGGTTCTTCTGTGTGTACAAGGTTTAAAGAAATCTTGTTCAGTTGCTTGTATTGGGTACTGTCTCTACTGTTTAGTTGTATTTCCAGATAAGTCCTGGATTGAGGTTTGTGTGGTTACTACTCCCTCCTTCACCTTCTTCTGCTGTTATCTGTTAGTGGTTCCTTTGTTGTTGGGCTTCCTCTTCCAGTGGGTATCCTGGTGTTCACCTCTTCCACCTATTCTTTTATGTGATCAGTTGGAGGGGGAAGGCAAAATGGTTTAAGACAGCAACAGAGAATTCTATGCTATTTACAGTAGTAGCAAGTAGGGAAGATATAGGAGATCCTTTCACTATGTATAGTGTTAACCGTGGTCTTCCACCCAGCTAGCTGATTTTTAGAATGGATGGAAAGAAGATAAGACTCTTGTTGGGGAAGGAAGGATTGTGAGTTGGATCTATAAAGCAGGGAGGTTGTGGGCGGTCAGATTCTGGGGTAAGGTGAGAGTAAAGGATAGTAAATAGGTGTAGTGTGTGAGAGAATAGAGTTAACCACTACAGTAATAGAGTTGAGGAAACTTTGAAATGGGCTAAGATCTGGGGGGGGGGGGGGGGGGGGTGTTGTGAAGTAATTACAATTGCATGGAACAGCAGTTATTTACAATAATATTATGGCAACATTCATATGACAGAGTCTATGAGATCTAGGTAACAAGAATAGGGAGTACAGAACATCGAGTAGTGTGCTGATGGGACACAGATGAGTTAAAGGACAGTAGATTAGTAATACAGTATAGAAAGAGATATCAGGGGAAAACTGTCAGGTCATAGAATATATCCAGCCTAGCAAAGCAGGCTATACAAAAAGAAGAGGGATATAAAAATACTGTTAAAAAAGATGTAGGAACACTGGAAAAATAATAATGATACAAATATGCAATAACTTGCAGGTTCTCTGTAATAGCAGAGTGACATTTATCTCACTGTCCCAGCTGTTGTGATGCCCCTTCTTTGGGTTCAACTTTGGTCTTTTCACAGATCCAGGATTTTGTCTCACTTGTAGGTATTTAGGAAAAAATTTAAAAAAGTAAAAAATAGAAAAGGCAGACGAAGGAAGGAAGAAGAGATAAAATTGGAGGACAGGAAGGAGGAAGGAATAAAACAAGAAATCAGGTAAGAGAGGAAAAAGAAATCAAAAGAGAATAAAAACAATAAAACTTAAAAAATTAAAAATTGTTAAAAAAAATAGAATCAAATTAAAAAGTCTCTTGATTTCAAAGTGGCCAAACCGGTTTTTCTGCTCTTGCTGGTTGAGGCAGGCTGAAGGATGATTTGTTTGGCTTTTCTTCCTTGGTCAGTGGAGTTCGCACTGGCTCCTAAGCTTTGGGCCCTGGGTGTGGGAATCAGGTGTTTCCCCAGGGTTACTGCTGTGGGCTGGGGTGCGGGGATGCTCTCCCTGCAGGCGCACCCGCACAGCTGGGATGCAGACAGGCTGGAGCTACTGATCACATTAGGAGAATTCCCCAAACAGTGTCTGTGTCTATTTACTCCTTCCTCTTGAGAAATTCCTCCCGTTCAAGCCCGCCGCTCCCCACAGTGGCCTGGCTTCTCCCACCGTGGCCTGGCTTCTCCCAGCGCCAAAGCTCCAGCCAGACCGGTGACCCTGGGAGTCCAGGTCCGCTGCGCGACTGGGCCCCTCTGCTGTCCACCACCGCCTCCAAAGGCGCTCACCACCCCCGTGTGTTTGCCAGCACCTGGATTCCTCCCAGAGCTGCCCAGACCTTGCTCGGCTGGGGAGGGAGCAGTTGACCTGGCTCTCTCCCAAGAACCCTATGGTAAACCCAGCAGCAGCCCCGGGCCTGGGGCTGCAGCCCCGGGCCCACAGGCTTGTCCTGGGACCCTACCTTGTTGCAGCACTCCCCTTAGGATCTGTTCTTTGTTCTTTCAGTTCTGCCACAATCCTTGGTCCTCTGTTTTCAAAAATGCTTAAATATGTTGGTTGCTTGCCTTTCTGCTCCATAGATCGGTCAGGATTTTCTCCCCTGAGCAGAGGAAAGCCGAATCTGCTCCTTCCTACTCCGACGCCATCTTAGATCCCCCCGTGAATGTGAATCTTAACAACGTAATTTTAGAAATCTAAGAATTCTAAAAAGCATGTTTTTATTAATCAAGGTAACATAAAATATATGACATAAAATCGATGAAATGCTGAATTATACCCCCTTGATTATTTGATTATTTCTTTTATTTTAGGTTCTGACACCTAATGATCTTATACAGGTAAATAAATACATTATAGACTGTCAATCTATAAAATTTATAAAAATATTACATTCCATACCCTACCTAAGATTAGCCACTTCACTATGAAAATTACTATCTTTATTATTCCAATTCATTTGGAAACAAGAAAAAAAAGCACAGCTATTAAATTTAAAGACAAAAAAATCTCAATACCTGCAAACAGTTCTACATTTATTTATTCAATTCATCCATACTATAAATCAACAAAACAATCTCTTTGAGTGTGAAAGTGAAGAATCAAAAGACTTAAGAGTACAGAATAAATTGCTTTAGGAAAGATGAAATAGACTTGACTATTTCTTCACTAACAAAGCATTGGCATAAACATAATCCATTAAAGATTATCACATCTAAATCCCAACAGATAATTTTTTAACTGAATCACACGCACATCATTCAACGTTTTGAGGAGGCCTTTTATTGATACAGTAAGTTATTGAGTCTCAATTTACAAAAACACAAGAGAAATACTTCAATGGAATTATAAAAGGTAACATTAAAAAATTCTATTTCCCAGTCTAAAAAATACTTTTCACACTTAAACATTTTCTAAAATCAAGATACATCTCACAACAGATATATACATTTAATCTAGATCTCCTTTTTCTTTAAACTACTATCATTAACTAAATGGTACACTTTACACAATTATGGTATCTTAGGGACATGCAGTATTTCATAAACATGTCAGAAAGTTGGACCTAAATCATTTGGTCCAACTAAAAGATTTGGTCCATCTCTGACTAAGATAAAATTTTCAAGATTCTTTAACTGACTATTTAAAGTCAACCATCTTGAAGAATACTGAAGCATCCCAGAAACTTTAAGATCAAACAAGTGGCTTCCAAGCCTAAGAACCCAAGTCTTTCAAGTTCAAACAGCTATGTCCTCTTCCTATGATCTGTTCTATTTAATCAGCATTATAGTCCAACTCCAAAAGGAAAAGGAAAAGTTCTCCATATTTCTAACTAGAAATGTTTTAGGCAACTACTACCTCCAATGATGATTGGTAACTACAAAATTAACAAGCTCATCCTCACATCAAAATGAGGCTAAAAGAGCACTAGCCTGTGGTTGAAAAGCCCAAATTCTAATCTCGTCGTTACAGTTAAATTATCTGGGTGACCTTGGGTAAAATATGTATTTAGCACCAAGTTCCCTTCCAGTGAAAATCCTGACTCCTCATACACATGACTTATTCAAATTACCCAGATCCGAACACTTAATACCTATTTATATTTTATTTTTTCTGAACTTTTTAAAAGTGCTGCTGGCCACAGCCCATCCTAGAAAGAATCCTGACAGAATAATTTATAGAACTGCTGTAACTTCATGATTATAAGTTTTTTTCCTCCCAGTGATCCGAATTAAGTCAGGGATCTGGAAAAGGCATCCTAAGAGAACATCATCTCAGATCAAGAAAGAATCAGGACAGTGTTTAACCCGACAGCTCTACAAATAGAAAGATCTGTTTTCTAGGTAGAAAGGTCAATTTCTTGAGTAAACTACCAGTCTTTTAAAGAAGGACCATATGGAAAGTACAAAGCAATGCTTTTCCAGTGAGACTGGATGGAAAATACTTAACTTTTGTTTGCTGGTTTTTTCTTTATTATCATTTAACACCAACCGTATTAAATGAAATGTGGAAGTCACTAAATAGCCTTCTGTTAACCGAAATATTAAACTGTCTCTGGTATTACAGGTGACTTTTTTACCAATTTCCCCATTTTTTAATTATAAATGACAGAATTAAGAGAATTTCAATCTATATATTGTATATTCATTTAAAAATCTTACATCATGCACCCTGGCTAGTGTGGCTCAATGGACTGAGCACCAGGCCTAAGAACCAAAGGGTCGCTGGTTCAATTCCCAGTCAGTGCACACACCTGGGTTGTGGACCAGGTCCCTGGGTGGGGACCTGTGAAAAGCAGCTGATTGATGTTTCTCTCCCTCTCTTCCTCCCTCCCTTCCCCTGCCTAAAAATAAATAAATAAAATCTTTAAAATAAATAAATAAAAATCTTATATCATGCAAATAAAAAACTAAGTGGTAATATGTAATTAATCTGACATTAACAACAAAGATTTTTATATAGAAAATATTTTAACTTACATAACTAAGTTAAAAAATAAATCCATTGACAGCACTGATTGTTGACTTTTCTTCTCCTAGTTAATCACTTCTATTTTGAACCAACTCCTGGTGAGTCCACATTAATTTTTAAGCTATTATAAACTATAAATCTATTAATAAACTTAAGGTAATGTTATAATTAATTTTTTTATTTTTAGGGCCTCCTTGGGGTAAGATTTCGTTTCTATGATTATATTGATAAAAGTGGCATTTAATCTCAGAGAAGGTAAGAAGAATAATTCTTGGGAACAATAAAAATATATGGCAGAATTGAACTTAACTGATCTACCCAATCTAGAGCTTATGAATTATAAGCTCAATTTCCTCCAAGAGCTTTAGATCAGAATTTCTGCAAGTCTAAAGAGGTATTTTCATAAATGCTCATGGTATTTAACAAAATTTTAGTTTACAGAAACATATGCAATATTAGGTTAAGAATTTCAAACAGTAAATATCACCTCAAACTTATTGTTGTCTTATGGACAATTCACAGAGCAGTAAGCAAAGCCTGCCATGAAACTACCAAAGCTAGAAATGGCCTGATCTCAAGGCAACGTATCTCAACACAAAACATCAGCTCACATGATGGAAAGCTACAGACTTTGAGACTTCCATATTGATTTCCACCCAAGTTTGCTTTCATTTAAAATATAGGAAAGGTATATCCCTTTTTTAAATATCTAATTAATGTCAATTAAAATTATAGAGAGCATGTATTTATTCTAATCTACTTAGAGAGAAGCCAACAAACCAAATCCTCTTAATTCCAATATTGAAAAAGGAACTGGATTTCACCCAAGTTTTCCTCCTGACAAGTTTCATTGCCCTCAAGTGATTATTTAGTGCTTCCTACCACTTCAAATGTTCTCATTAGACCATTAAGGGTCAAGTGGGAGGAATTAAAGCTCTATGTTGCAGAAAAGACAGTTGAGGATTCAATTTATCAGCATTTAGGTATAACAGAACCACATTATTCTCCACCTCCTAATATACATGATTACACCAATACTAATCCATCAGCAATAAAATAACCCTAATATTGGAGGTATGGGTGGAGGAAGAGAAGAAATTATGGAAAAATACCTTCATATAATAACTATAATCTGTATCATTTATTTCGGCAGAAATAATTCTCTCAGCGCTGTATCAGAAGTTATACAAGGTTAGTAAAATCTGATTCCAAGCATTAATATACATTTTAAATATTTTTATCTTGTTTAATAGTTTCAGATTGTGTACATGTTGATAAATTAACAATATGACAGACACAGGTATGAACAAAACCAAATTAATACAAATGCTTTCTTCAAAGGATGTATTTTAAAACCAGTTTTATTAAAACTTCACAAATATTTTAGAAAATACTAATCACATTAAGTCCTTATACGGTAAGACAGAGTAACATTCAGCCTCTAAAACTGGTTAGAATTTTCAAGCGCCCTCTTTAGCTACTGGATATTTAGATTTTTAGATAGTTATGCTCTTATGCAGGTTTAGCATATGGTTCTATTTGAATTTGAAACTCTTTCACATCTCAAGAGTACCAAGACAAACACTGATTATTTATCCTTAGGTTAAGATATTATCAAATCAATTGTCTTTGGGCCAAATTATGCAAACCATTTCAACAATACTACTCAAATCAAATTTGGCCTTTAATTTCAAGCCACAAACCACAAATGTATTACTATGAGTAACGTTACTATTAAGTAATATATAATCTTCCAAACTGCATACTTAAAGTAACAAATCCTGACAGCTTCACAACCTTAGTAGGGAATACAGCAGACAGAGAGTAAGTTTTGGAACCAGGCAGCCCAGGACTCAAACCCTAGCTCTGTCCCTACCTGAGTATGCCTTGGCGCACTGTTTCTAAATGCCATTTTCACCTTTGAGGTGGGAATACCACTGCCTGACTTCACAGGGTTGTGAGGACTAAGTGATATAATGTAGACTCAACAAATGGTAACGATTATTACTATTTATTTTACTAAATATCTCTAAAAAACAAAGTCTTTATATATCTAAGAAAAGCAAATACATAAGCAATATCGCCTACTGAAATGTCTTAAACTGAAATTTTAATGTTTTTTTTCTCTATTCTAGATGGTGCTGGATACTTATGGTTATCAGATTATCTATCCATAAATTTGTAGCAGCAGCTTTATCATTTTGCACACTATTTAAATGTTCCAGTGAAAACTCCAAAGTACCACAAAGAATTTGTTAGCCATAGACCCTGTGCTTTAGTAATTCTTTAAATAAAATTTAAATATAACCTAATATCTTTACTAATATCGGTTTAAATGTAGAAAAGCTATTGTAAAAAGTAAATGTCATTCCTAAGGACATTGGCTCAAACTTTCTCAAGAGCTTTTCTAAGGTGCTTCAATTTTAAAGTATTCTATTCAGTGCCAAAAAGAAGCAATTTCTTCCCGCAAAACAGTAAAAGTAGAATTAGACTTTCGTGCAGGGAAAAGGTCATCCTACCCCCCATGTAAGGCACATATCATCCTTCCCAGGCACAAGTCCCTTATTACATACCAAAGACCAGGAATTTACAGATTTTAGAAAATTAATGTCACATATAAACCTTGTAATTCTTCCAGAGGAGTTCAAGGGAAACATCCTACCACTTCTCAGCAAAACTGACAGTCACACTAAGGACAAAAAAAGCTCCCTGTCAGTTCAGATCAGCTTTACCACCAAAGGAGTAGTTTTGACACTAAACTGGAAAAAAAGAAAAAAAAAAAACCTTTTGATTTACCTTGTCCCTAGTTCTGTCCTCTAGCTACACAGTAAGCTTAATGCCATTTTCAAATGTCCAAAGAAAAACCACAACCATGTCTATATTCTCTAAACCTCCTTTTCTTCAAATGCATCATCTGTTGTCCAACTGGAATGAAGATGGAACTAAGACAGACCCCACTTCACGTTAGCAGGAGTTGATATCAGGGTGCTTTCCCAATGGGTATCTTGGTCAGGATATGAGACACATGTCCACTGAGAAAAAGCGGTTGTATTTTCCTTGCTTCTCCCTGCTACCAAGAGCATTCCTTTGCTCTGGGAATTATAATATTAACAGTGAGTACCTCAAAAGCCCATTTCAATTTTTAATATGCCCTAACAAAAACACTAACCCCCCAAGACCTCCCTCTGTCTCTGTCTAATTCTAATTCCTTTTTAAACATCTATTTTAATTCACTTATAATATATACAGTTACAATCAATAGAGTAAAATAAATATATAAACATAAATCACCAATTTTCTGGACATGTTTTTACTTCAGAATTTTTGAAAATGAGAACATAAGCTCTTATTCATTGATCTTTATTGACTAAGGGGGCTGAAATTTCCTCATAACTGAAGCCTCTAAAGACAAGAAAACATAAAGTTCCCATTTTTGAAATCACTTTCAACAAGATCATACAAAACAAAATGTTAAGCGAATAATTAAACCATAACTCAGATTACACAATGGTGGTGCTTCTCCTAATGAAGCTTGATATGGCAGAAACATCCTTTAGACCACAGAAAAGCAAGGGGAACAACAACAAAAAGAACTGACAGACAAGGACCAGATGGAAAGCAGAAGTTATGGCTGATCAGAAACTTATTTTCAAAAGAATATGAAGTCCCACCCTACCTGAGGCAGTGTAGGATAACCACATTTAAGGTGGAGTGCGAACATGCATATAGACAGAAGGTACACATCATTCAGTGCCAGGGAACCCCTGGGACCTGGGCCACCTGATGTTCTACCTTCACAGCCCCTTGTTCATGTGTGAGGGAAGGCCTGGAGTACCAATGGCGTGGCCTGTTTTTCCATTGTAGTTGTTATTATTTTTTTTTATATTTGAGCAATGACTCAAAAAAATGACTTAAAGTCTGAAAAAAATTTCAAACTTTCAATAGAAGCTAATGGGTTAATTTGGTTTTGAAAAATAAGTCAGTATACCTAACATGTCCCTTTGCTATCATGGCATCACAGTAAGTTTCATGCTGAGAACTAGCACTGAACAAGGAACAAAGAACTACCAGAATTGATACCACCTATGTGTAACACAGCATCTCCTGACTACATATATTTCAGTGATTTTCAAGAAATCAAACTTAAATCCCCCCACCAAAAAAACAAAGAGCATCAAAGTTGTTTAAATTTGGTTTAAAGGCATGCTTAAAATAGAATACATACAAAATACGTTTATATTTCTTTTGACTAGAAAGCCAAAAATACCGTGTTGGATTTCACCATATCTACCTAATTTTATTCTGATGTAAAACTTCCTAAATGAAAATTGTTTGAAAAGTGAATAAAATTATTTCTAAGTCATCAACTCTGCCCCCTTGCCAATATCAGTTCTGTTGATAGTGCCTTCTTCTCAGTGTGTGCTCCTTCATTGAACTTCGGCTTACATGGAGGCTGTGAGCTATAACCCATGGCAGTCAGTTTCAGAGTCCTCACTCCAGTGTGCATCTCGCTTCTCTGCAACTAGTTTGATGAACTGAGAGTGACTTGCATAGAGCTTCAGTTTATCACTGATGTCCACCCACTTCACTTTTCCAGCGTCATCTCCAGCTTCGAGGGTGAGGTTATCCATGATCTCACCTGGTTAACAAAGGAAAAAACATAACCAAGAAAAAGCAATTCATTTATTCATTTCTTTTCCACATAACTGTCTTCAACTATTCTTACTAAAAATAAGTGAACAATCATTGTCCTAGGTGGTCAAGTTAATTAAAAACTAGGATCATCCAAATCTTCCAAATCTCCAAATTTTAACTAAGCTTCAAAATTTTAAGTAGAGGCGCCAGTGAGAAAGCATTTCTCTTTGGAAAGAAAGGATATTATTGTAAAAAAACGCTTCACATGTAAATAAGCATAAAACCTTATATGAAAATAAATCCCAGAGAGATTACAGATTTAAATATAAAAAAAACAATTACTGATGACTTGTTTTAGAGTTGGATAAGTGAACTTTTCTAAGTATGACACCAAATGAAAAATCACAAAGTATTTGTAATTATATTAATGAATACATGTACTGTACTTATTTATATAATTATAATTATGGAAAAATAAATGCTCTCAATCTGTGTTAGGAATGTAAATGGCATATTTCTATAGGATAATCTGGCAATGTTTAATGAGTGCTTTTAAAAAGCAAACTCTCTCTAGTGAGCATTCATTCAACAAATAGGAGTATCTCTTGTGTACCAGATAGGCACTGAGGATACAATAAGCCATCCAGCATTTCTACTTCAAAGAATTATCCTAAGGAAATAAGAAGACAAGTCTTTTCAAGTATTCAAGACAACATTATTTATAACCAAAAAGAAGAAAATGGACATAAACAAACTTTCCATCTACAGAGCACAGATTAAATGATGGGACAGCTACACAATGGACCCCCATATAATCATTAAAAATGAAGCCAATCTGTATATATTGATAGGGAAAGATTTCTAATTTTTTGAAAGAGGACCTCAAATACAGGGAAAGTTACATTTTTATGTTTTTTATTTGTTTTTTTGTAAATATTTTATTATTTTCTTAAATATTTTATTGTTTATGCTATTACAGATGTCACAATTTCCCCCCTTTGATCCCCACCACAAAGCCCACCCCCCTACCCCCACAGGCATTCCCCACACCATTGTCCATGTCCATAGTCCTTCATATGTGTTCTGACTAATCCCTCCATCTTCTTTCAACCAGTCCCCATCTTCTGCCCTCCCATCTTACAGCTGTCAGTCTGTTCCATATTTCTGTATCTGATTGTAATTTGCTTGTTACTTTATTTGATTAGATTCCACTTATAAGTGAGATCATATGGTATTTATTTTCCACTAACTGGCTTATTTCACTTAGCATAAGTTTCCAATTCCATCCATGTAATTACATTTTATAATGCTACATAGTACTTCATTGTGTCAAGTTACCACAGCTTTTTTTTTTTATCCATTCTTCTACTGATGGGGACTTACGCTGTTTCCAAATATTGGCTATTGTAAATAATACTGCTATAAACATAAGAATGCATATGTTCTTTGAAATTGGTGTTTTGGGATTTTTAGGATATATTCCCATAAGTGGAATCGTGGAGTCAAAAGGTAGTTGCATTGTTAATTTTTGAGGAAATTCCATACTGTTTTCCACAGTGGCTGCACAAGTATGCATTCCCATCAACAGTAAACCAGGGTTCCTTTTTGTCTACAACCTTGTCAGCACTTATTATTTATTGATTTATTAATGATAGCCATTTAGACAGGTGTGAGGTAATTATCTCATTGTGGTTTTAATCTGCATCTCTCTGATGGTTAGTGATGTTGAGCATTTTTTTCATATGTCTATGAGCCACCTGTATGTCATCCTTGGAGAAGTATCTGTTCACGTCCTTTGCTCATTTTTAATAGGATTATTTGTCTTCCTGGTGTTGAGTCATATGAGCTCTTTATATATTTTGGAGATTAAACCCTTGTCCAATATATCATTGCCACACAGTTCGTTGCCTTTTCATTCTGATGATGGTTTCTTTAGCTGTGCAGAAGCTTTTTAATTTGATGTAGTCCCATTTATTTTTTCCTTTATTTCCCTTTCCTTAGGAGATGTATCAGGAAAAATATTGCTATGAGAGCTATCTGAAATTTTACTGCTTATGCTTTCCTCTAGGATTTTTATGGTATCACAACTTGTATTTGTCTTTCATCCATTTTGAGTTTTTGCTGGTGTATGGTATATGTTGGTCAAGTTCATTTTTTTGGATGTCCTGGTCCAGTTTTCACAACAGCATTTATTGAAGAGACTATCTTTAGTCCATTGTATGCTCTTGTCTCCTCTGTCAAATACTAATTGATCATAAAGGCATGGGTTTATTTCTGGGATCTCTGTTCTGTTCCATTGATCTATGTTTCTGTTTTTATGCCAGTACCAGTCTGTTCTGATTATTATGGCCTTATAGTTTAATATCAAGTACTATGATCCCTCCAATTTTGTTCTTCTTTCTTAAGATTGCTGAAGCTATTCAGGGTCTTTTTGGTTCTATGTAAATTTCTGGAATATTTGTTTTAGATCTGTGAAATATGCCATTGGTATTTTAATAGGAATTGCACTGAATCTATAGATTGAGTATGGACATTTTAATGATGTTAGTTCTTCCAATCCATGAACACATATTATATATATTCACTTATTTGTATCTTTCTCAATCTCTTTCTTCAGTGTCCTATAATTTCCTGAGTATAGGTCTTTTACATTCTTGGTTAAATTTATTCCTAGGTACCTTATCTTTTTGTTGCAATAGTAAAATGGATTGTTTTTAGTTTCTCTTTCTGATAGTTCATTATTGGTATATAAAAATGCCATCAATTGGGGGGTATTTTGTACCCTGCTACCTTGCCAGATTCATTTATTATGTCTAGTAGTCTTTTGATGTAGACTACTGAGTTTTCTATGTACAATGTCATGTTGATGGCAAATAATGTCAGTTTACTTCCTCCTCTCCAATTTGGATGCCTTTATTTCTTCTTGTCTGACTGCTTTGGCTAGGATTTCCAATACTATGTTGCATAAGAGAGGTGCAAGTGGTCATCCCTGTCTTGTTCCTAATCTTAACGGAAACATTTTAGTTTTTGCCCAATGAATAAGAAAGATGCTAGCTGTAGGTTTTACATATATTTCCTTTATTATGTTGAGGTATCACTAATCCCTGCTGAGGTACCACTAATCCCTGCTGAGAGTTTTTTATCATATAAGTGGACGCTGGATTTTATCAAATGCTTTTTCTGCATCTATTAATATGATCGTGTGATTTTTATCTTTCACTTTGTTTAAGTAATATATCAAACTTAGTGATTTGTGAACACTGTATCAACCTTGCAATCCCTGGGAAAAATTCCACTTGATCATTGTGTATGATCATTTTCATGTATTGTTGGATCCAGTTTGCTAATATTTTGTTGAGGATTTTAGCATCTGTTAATCAGGGATACTGACCTGTACTTTTCTTTCTTTGTTGTGTTTTTACCCGGTTTTGGAATTAGGCTAATACTAGCCTCGTACAATAGAAAGTGTTCGAAAGTCTTCCCTCCTCTTGAATTTTTTCAAATAGTCTGAGGATAGGTGTTAATTCTTCTTTGAATGACTGGTAAAATTCACCTGAGAAACCATCTGGTCCAGGGCTTTTGTTTGCTGGGAGTTTATTACTGCTTCAATTTCATTAGTTGTTATCAGTCTACACAGATTTTCTGATTCTTCCTGACTCCGTTTTGGAAGACTCTATGTTTCCAGGGATTTTTCCTCTTCATCCAGGTTGTCCAATTTTTTGGCATATAAGTTGTTCATAGTATTTTCTTACATTCCTTTGTATTTCTGTGTTATCAGTTGTGACTTCACCATCATTTCTGATTTTATTTCTTTGAGTCTTCTTTTTCTTGATTAGTCTGGTTAACTGTTCATCAATTTGGTTTATCTTTTCAAAGAACCAGCTCTTGGATATTTTGAATTGAATTTTTTACTGCCTAGGTTATTTATTTCCATTCTGATCTTGATTATTTCCTCCCTCTTATTCTGGGCTTTTCCTATTGTTGTTTTTCTACTTCTTTTAGGTGTAGGATTAGATTGATAATTTTCTATCTTCTTGAGGTAGGCCAGTATCACTATGAACTTCCCTCTTAGGGCTGCTTTCACTGTGACTCACAGGTTTTGAGTTGTTATGTGTTCATTTTTATTTGTTGCCAGGTACTTCTTGATTTCTTCCTTGATCTCACTGATAACCCATTCATTATTTAGTAGCATGCTATTTAATCTCCATGTATTTGAATATTTTTGAATTTTTATTGAGGTTGATTTCTAGTTTCATACCATTATGATCCCAAAATGTTTGGTATGATTTCAATTTTCTTGAATTTAAGACTTATTTGTTTCCTAACACTTGGTTTGTCTTTGAGAATGATCCATGTGCACTTGAGAAGAATGTTTTCTGCTGCTTTGGGAAGAAATGTTCTGTAAATATTAATTAAATCTATCTGATCTAGGGTGTCACTTAAGGTCACTGTTTCCTTGTTAATTTTTTTTTGTCTGGAAGATCTATCTATTGGTGTCAGTGGGGTGTTAAAATCCTCTACTTTGAATGTATTGCTGTCCATCTTGCTCTTAAAGTCTATCGAGAGAGAGAGAGTGTGTGTGTGTGTGTGTGTGTGTGTGTGGTATTTAGGCGCTCCTATATTGTTCACCAGAGTTATATCTTCTTGTTTGACCTATAGGGCCAAAATAAGAGACCAAGAAGGTCACTACATCTATAGTTGGGACATCTGCAGTGACCTTCTTTGTCTCTTACTACGGTCTTTCTTTTGAAGTCTATTTTGTGGGATATCAGTTTTGCCACCCAACTTTTTTTGTTTCCATTTGCATGGAGTATCTTTTCCCATCCCTTCACCTTAGCCTGTATGAATCTTTTATTCTGAGATGGGTCTCTTGTAGACAGCATATATATGGGCCATGTTTTCTTATCCATTCAGGTGCCCTATGTCTTTTGATTGCAACAGTTTATGCATTTATATTTAAGGTCATTATTGATAAATTTTCATTAATTGCCATTTTTCCCCTTTATACCTATGCTCCTCTCTATTTCTTCTTTTTCTTAAAGCAGTCCCTTTAACATATTTTGCAATGCTGGTTTAGTGGTAATAAACTACATAGCCTTTTTCTTTTTGTTGCTCTGATTGCGTGTGTTTTTTCCTACCTTGTCTTCTGATTCACTGATTCATTCCTCGGATTTATCTAGTCTGATTTTAATTCCTTCTAGTGTATTCTTCACTTCAGATATTGCAATCTTCATTTCCAACTGGTTCTTATTCATGGTTTCTATGTCCTTTTTTATGCTGATGTAATTATTATTAAGTTCCTTGTAGCTCTCACCATGTTCCTTGAGCATTCTTATAACCATTACTTTGAACTCTAGGTCTGATAGATTGCTTGCCTCAATTTCATTTAGCTCTTTTTTGGGGATTCCTCCTTTTCTTTCATTTGGAGGCTGTCTCTTTTTAAGATGCCTCTTTTTGTTTGTTTCTTTGTATTTGATAGATCTGCACTGACTCTCTGTCTTTGTGGTGTTGCTTTATGTGGTAGAGTCCTATGAGACCTAGTGTGCAGATTCCTTGATCTCCTCAGCTGAATGCTTTAGGAATGTTTCTTGTGTAGGTTTATGTGGGCTCTCTTGTAATTTGGTCTTGACTGTTCTTGGCCCATTCATTGGTGGAATCTCCCCTCCAGCTGGTGACTGAGAGCCTCAACCCCAACCATGCTTTGTATGCTATTATACAGGTGCTGACAGAAGAAAATAAACACAAGCAAAGAAACCCCAACAACAACAGCAAAATCAACAATAAAAGAGCAAAGAATAGTAAAAAGGGAAAGAGAAATAGAATATTAAAAGAGAACAAAAAATACAAGAAGACCGAAGTAAAGAAAAATAATGAGATGTGGGAAGGAAGAGAAACAATAGGAGTGAAGAACAGAAAGAAGAAAACAGTAAAAAAGAGCAAAGTATAAAAATAAGAAAAAGAAGCAGATGGAAAAATTGAGGAAGAAAAGGAAAATAAATAAGAGATATGAAAGAAAAATAAAGAAGAGAAAAAAGGATAATAATAATAATAATGCTATGAAAAAGAACAAAGTTGAATTTGTCTCAGCAGAGTTTAGTGCCTGCCTGCTAGCCTCTCTGTTTCAATACAGCTCTTATATTGTCTGAAGCTGGTGTAAGCCTATGTCTGATGCTTTCCATGTCTAGCTCTCAGTAGCCTGTTTAAAGCTACAAACGATTCCCAGTTTATGGTTCTCTCCTTGGGGTCTGGCTGCACACTAGATGGGCCATGCTGCACTGCAAGGCTGGTTTTCATCAGCAAAGGGCCCAAGGTAGGGTCAGCAAACAACCCAAGGCACCACAGAATCTGCCTCCACCTTCCTCTTACTGCCCACTGGCTGTCAGTCTTAGTCACTGACTCCTAGATCTTCCAAGGGGGAAGGGGGGGATGTGCCATTCGGACTTCAAGGAAGATGGTGGGTACATTCCCCCACACTCAAGCCATACATTTGTTTCTGTCCCAGATTATTTCCCTAAACAGCAGAGCTGGGCCCCTAGTAGGAAAGCGGGTAGGCCTCTAGAGTCCAGAGTTTAGGTCTGCTGGAAACCAGGAGGGTATTTCTTTGGCTCTCCCATGAGTAGGAAGTACCAGCCTGATTTCCAGGAACATGTATGGAATGGCCATGCCCTAAAGCTAATCTCTAACACCCTTGAGTCTTTCTATGTTGCTGTCTCCTCAGCAGGGGTTAAGATGTAGGGTGGGGGAAAAATGATGCAAGGTGGGGTGAAGAGAAACCCAGAGGGTGAAGCAAGCAAGATTCCAGAGGACAGGGTAAGCAGATTCTAGAAGATGGGGCGAGTGGTGTCCCACAGGGTAGGGTAATTTTTTTCTCATGGGAGGAGCTTGCTCTTCTCAAAAAAATGGCTGCTTGTGATATTGGAAGATGCCCCAGCAGAGGGATCCAGGCAGATACTACCCACATCTCTCTCCAATGCGTTCCACTCCAGACTCAGGTGATACCAATTCACAGTACCCTCCCATTACCAAAGCCCCAGGTGAGTGGCTACAAATGAAAACCCTGTTCTTTGGCCCCTAAAAAAAATACACATACACACACGTATGTGTATGTACATATGTATACATGTATACATGTATATAAGAGGCTCCAGTGGGCTCCATCTCTCCCTGGCAGACAGAAACCCCATGACCTTTCATTGCTGGATGCTAAATCGGCAGCTGACCCAAGCTCTGGAAGTCTGTGCTTGCAAGGCCAGTCTGGTAGCCAGCTTTCAATCCAATCAAGGGGCATCCATGTATTTTTAAGTGGAAATCCAAAAGGACCCAAGATGGTGGTAGGTTAAGTGGAAGCTACACTAACCTTCTCCTGGGACCAATCTGGAATCACAACTACATTGTAAAGAAATAATCCTGAAAAACCAACTGAACAGTAGCTGGAGAGAAGCCTAATAACCAAGGACAAACAGAAGAAACCACTTCACCACAACATGACTGGTAGGGAGTGCAGAAGAGGTGTGAGAGGGCTGGCTGGGCTCCCCTGGGCAGCAACTGAAGTTCTAGAGAGGTATTTCCACATATGCGGGGTGTTTCCCCTAAGAAGTGTGCAGTCTTAACCCCAATCTGGGCTTCCCAGCCTATAGCACCAGAGCCAGGAAAGGAACCCAGATAACATCCTGCTATGAAAAGGAGCAAGATACCTGTCTACCAGGGAGAGATGTCTAGGGTCACAGAGAACCTCTTAAAGGGCTAATACACAAAATTCTGTTTGCAGCCACTTAACCCTGGCCCCAGCAGACGGAGGGTGGAGTGGACCAGAGATACATGAGGGGAATCTGGGGATGGTGGCTCTGAGAAGAGAACTGAAGCAACAGCCACCAGGATCCCTGTGCAGTGTCATTCCCCAAACTGCACATGCCACCTTTCTCAGGGGGAGCACTTTGCTCCAAGTGGCATCAGCCTGAGGGGAAGTAGTAGCCCCACTGGCAGGAATTACTCTGCCACATCCTTTGGAGCTTAAGCTAGGCTGCTGAGTACAGCTTGAGGCTATATCTCTGACTAAGTTAAACAACTAAGGCAGATGTCTTGGAGCTCTGAGACTTTAGTTGAACCTTCCCTGGGCCCATTGCTAGTAAAAGCTGGCCTTGGTGTGCAACCTGGTTCTTTCTGCACACAAACAAGCCCAGCAGAGGGAGCCACATGCCACAGATCACTGATAGCTCCAAACAGGTTGCCCAGGGCCAGTCACAAGCAGCATTTGACAAAGGTCTGTACCCGAGTTTTGCAGATCTACCTAATACATAGAAACAAATACAAAAAAGCAGCCAAAACAGGAAGACAAAGAAATAGACCTAACAAGAACAAGAGACTTAAAGAACAAGAACATCCTCCCGAAGAACTAGGTGAAATGGAGACAAGCAATTTATCAGATATAAAGTTTAGAGTAATGATTATAAGGATACTTAAAAGCATGAAGACAGACACAGAAACTATAAAAAAGGACCAGTCAGAAATAAACAATACAGTATCTGAAATAAAGTAATACACTGGAAGGAACAGACAGTAGGTTAGATGAAACAGAGGATCAATAAAACCAGTGATTTGGAAGACAAGGTGAAAAAAACACCCAAAGCAGCAAAAAGAAAAAAGAATTAAAAAAAAACAAAGAGAGCTTAAGAAACATTTTGGACAACATGAAGGGTAACAACATCTGCATTATGGGAATACCAGGAGAAGAGAGTGAGCAAGTGATGGAGAACCCATTTGAAGAAATAATGACCACAATTCAAGTAACAGAAAAGAATATATAGTGTGAGCTCATTTTTATTTTAAAAACAGGAATAAGAAGTATGGAAGAAAAAGCAAAATCACAACACTGTTTATCTTTAGGAAATGAAATAACTAGTTTTTTAAAAAAGTTTTTTCTCTTTACATCATCCATTTTTAAATAACTTACTATAAACTCATATTACCTTTATCTTTATAATAATAAAATAATAAAGATACTTCTTTAAAAATATCAAATATTTTAGCTCAAGTTTCTAAATTCCAAAGCTAAAATGACAGCTCTTTGTGTAGCCTCATTGCAACTACAATATCCAACCATCAATGGAGACCAGAATTAAAAAGTAAACCTGAAGCTGAAAGTTAGATTGAAATATACAATCACATATAAGCCCACAATGGTGGGCTACCAGGAATGGAAGCCCACCATTGGAGCCAGCAAAGTAGTAAGAACACTTAAAAGGTAACTGATTAATTTCTGGAAACTGATCTTTAGACTAACTTGAGAGAGAAAATCTCCTGGAGATCCAGTCATGAAATGGAGCAGGGGTCACATTTTCTTGAGTTTTAACTCCCAAAATGCCACCAGGTCCTTAAGATAAATACTGGTGAAAAATCCCTACTTGCTTCCAGCACAGAGAAGAACAAAGTAATCATTTTGAATACCCCCAAAGCATTCTACTCTCAAGAAAAACTATTTACCATGGCCTAACCAATCTGAAGGTAGAGAAAAACCCAACACCAGATTTTTTGTCTTTCTTAAGGAGCGTGAGGATAGAGAGGGAGAGCTGAGGAGTAGTTGTGAAGGTCATAGCTCAGGGGCACAGGCTGATTCTTCTCCCCCACACCTTGCATCATATCAACAGAGCTTCTGTGTAACAACAGGGGAATACAATGGAAAGAAAAACATAGCTCAGACCTTATTTAACAAGCCTTTAGGGATATCCAAACACAACAGAGGAGACAAAAAGAACACTGGAGGAAATTTTAGTTTCTGACACCTACAACTACAGCAAATAATAAGGACAGCCTGACTCAAACAAAACTTCAGAAAAAGGGCCTATTTGCTTCAGTTCCTAACCTGTTTACTGAATATATCCTGTCAAGTTTTCAAAACCACTACAAAGGCATACTAAAAGGCAAAAAAAAAAAAAAAAAAAAAAAGCAAGCACAGCCTGAAGAGACAAAGCAAGTATCCAAATCAAACTCAGAGTCGAGATTTGGAAATTTTCAAGCCAGAAACATTTGAAGTTTAAAGACAGAATAGAAGGGTGAAGACAGTAATTTGAACAACTAAAACTATATAATTAACCTCTAAAGGATTATTGTTTTTAACTCTAAAAATAAAGTTAACAAATTTATCAGTACGTAAGTCATATAGGCCTGCCTCTAAGTTACATTTGCATACTTCTCCCTCTGAAATATTTCTTCTAAGTTCTCAATACCAGAATGAACTCTTCTAATACTTTGGTTAGGGGTAGTTGTATAGCAATAATGGAAATGGTGCTGGGAGTAATCCCAAATTCAAAAAGCAAAAGTAAAGAAAGTAAAAGTGAATGATCTTCTAGTTACAACCAATTTTATAAGGAAAAAAAATTGTGTTCAAAAAAACAAGTTATTTGCACAGTTACACAGCTCAGAAAAGAGCCATGAGAAGAACATTCAGTTCTCTTAATGGTACCCTCATTTTATTATGCTGCAGATGATAAAATATTTAAAATGCCATCCAATTTAGTAATAAAATATTCCTAAAGAGATCATTCAATGTATAAAGATCATAATAATTTTTAAGATAGATTTCCCTTCTCTTTTTATAATAACAGATTTTATTTTGCCAATCCCTCCAAATTTTTAAATCTATAGATAAGAAAAAGCATTCATTTAAAAAATTTTCAGTATCTGGATTATTTGTTATTGTTTTGTGTTTTAGTAGTGCATACTTGCTCTAAAATTATTTCAAACAGTAAGACAGGTATAAATTTCATTTCTTTTATTCTAGCCACACTTCTACCCAAATCTTCAAGAGCTTCTGTTTTTATTTTACAGAAATGGACTCATACTATACAATTTGACAACCTAAAGACAAAATTTTAGTACATAAATTCAATCTTAATTTTATATGCTATCAATGGATTTAAAAAAGTAGTTACTGTAACTTACACTTTTAAGGCTCTTTTCTATATATTCTTTTAATATCAATAATTTTGGTTTCATATGAATATAGTCCTATAACCAGTAGTTGATTGGCTTAAGATGCTAAAGTAGTACAGATTTAATTTGTCCCAGTAGGCTACTTGACTTAAATTGATTCTCTAACCTAGTCAGTTAAATAAACATAATTACCAGTTTCATCATGGTAGTTCACGGCTTCTGTCTCCATCCATGCATTATCAGTGTTTCGAGGATCATCAACATATCCCTTATATATCTATTTTTAAAGGAGGCAGACAGAAAAAATGTACATAGTAAAACAGGAATGGGTAGAGCAGAATTAAGTTATCTTCATTAGAACCAGCAATGTAAATATCTTGTTCCAAAGAAATGTGCATGTAATTAACTGTACATTTAAAATGGTTAATATGGTAAATTATATGTTATGTGGTTTTTACCATCATAAAAATAGAAATATAAATACTATAAAATCTTTAACATAGCATTCCTTATGCTTATTTTAAATTTCCCAGGGAACAATATTCTCAAGAACCTTTGAGACAACATTAAAATTCACAAAACCCTCAACACCTCAGACTCTAACTTCAGAATTTAATAATAGTACTTGCAGGTCACAAATATTCATTATATAGTGAGAAGAGGTTGCATTTAATGATTATGTCCTCTGCTGGAAAGTGTGCAGAAGTCCCGCTTAGTGGGAATCAAGACGAAGAGTGTTCAAACACTGCACTATAAGTCTTACACAATGAAAAGGAGACTGAAGACTACAAGTAGACTCTTCTAGACATATTTTCCTCATAGGTTTTAGAAACTTTTAGGTTACATGTCATGTAATACACTGTACATGCATTCCTTAGTTTGAATATTTCTATATTTGAAAAAAGTACATTTAAGGAGTATAAATAATAATAATACTTGGGCCATGTGGTTTTTTGAAGTCTTTATAATTTAAGTATTCTTCTGTTTTAATAATTTCTGTGACTCTCATGTCAGACATACAAGATAGATTCTTGTAGTTAAACAAAAGAGATCTATAAACAAAGTTAGTAAAAACTAATATTTAAGCTAATTCATGAAAAGATTTGGATCAAATCATCTAACACAAATGTGAACCAAAAACCTGGATAACACAAATAAATAATTAAGAACTCCTAACTCCAGAAAGAAAACAAAGCAATGAAAACAGTGTGATGACTGGGCGGTGGGTGGAGGTGGAAGAGAACATAAGGGGAATAAATGGTAATGGAAAAATAAACCCCCAAAGTTTTTTAATGAAATATATAAACATGAAAAAAAAGAAAGCAATCCAAACAAAAGCCAACAAAAAAGAAAAGAAAATCTGTCTTTTTCCTTATTATTTGTGTATCAATACATATACCTTATAAGGCGATTTTAAAATCTTAACAAAGGTATGTAGACAACACAGAAATGAGATGTAAATGGTTACAAACCAGAGAAACTCTGAATAACTTATGTAAATGTTCTCCCCAAAGAGCTGAATTCATGCAAAAAAAAACTTTTTAAAGGTTTTCTTTAGGATGGGTGAACTCAGCATCACATAGCTCACACCCTGTCTAAAAAAAAAAACAACAAAAAAAAAACCTAAGAGGAAAAAACTGTATTATAATACATTACATAATTGACCTAAAGTTAGGTTATAAAACTTGAAGTAGAAATATATGTACACTGAAGATTTACAATTTAAGTTGCTTTCATGAATATATATCACAAAGATAAACGATATCACTTTATTGAGAGAATAATGTAGCAGATTTCCAGGTGAACTTTAAGTAATTCTTACTAATGTATAGAACTAAATCCTTCGTAAGAACCATCATTTCTTACCACTAGATGTTCCTGACTGAAGAGTTTGTGTAACTGTTCCTCTAATTTTCTCTTTTCAGCACTGGATTTCTGTAAGGAGTTGAGAGCTTCCTCACCAAATTCTCTTTTCAATGTAGCACTGATCTTCTCCCCGGGATCCACCATCCCCTGAGAGTCACATTTTGTTAAAAAAAAAAAAAAAAAGTAACAAGCTTTAAGTCATTCAACTAATATTTATCAAGTGATGCAATGGACAGTTATTGTTCTCTCTTTTCATAATCATGATCCCCATTCTTCTGTCATATATTCTGTAAACCATTTATTTCTGAGAAGCAGCCTCTCAGGTATCTCACAGATATGACCACAGTTACTGGTCCAGTTAGCCCTATGGTAAACTGAACCAATCAGACTCCTTTCCAGCTAAGGAAGGAACTCATGGAGGCAAGAAAGAATACAGAAAGTGGACACTTTCCCCATCGTTCATTCTGTTCCAGCCACACTGACCTCCTTGATGTTCCTAAAATAGCCAGACATACTCCCAGCTTAGGGCCTTTAAACCTGCTACGACTTCTGTCCAAGATGCTTTTCCCCAGATAGCTACATAAATCCACTTGTTCACCTACTTCACATCTTTACTCAAATGTTACCTTCTCAGGGAGACCTTCTCTAACCAACCCTGTCTAAAATGGCAAACTCTTGAACACTTCCTAGTCTTCTTCTTTAATACTTATCACCTTTAAACATCTAATTATTTATTTATATTATCTGTAATGTGGGCACCAGGAAACAGGGATGTCTGTTCATGTTGCTCTATTGTATCCTCAATATCTAAATTATTAGTTGACAAAATATACTGATTAGATGAATGACTCAAAATATCAAGTGATAAGAGTTCCCTGAATGATCAGAATTTCAAATGACAATAAAAATATAAAATCCTATGATGAAGTTATTATTGCATTTTACATTCAGCATGAAAAGTCTGACTGCTTGGCTCATAATAATTAGCCTAGGCTTTACCACAGTCAGCTGAGATTTTCATTTCATTCCACTGTTATCTACCAAAGAAAAAACCATTCTTGCAGATAGTAGTATACAAAAATTCATCCTCTCATCAAACTACCTCCATTTCACAATATGGCATTAAATATGAAACCGTCTACTACACACATACATATTTTTAAAAGCCACTTAAAACACATGTGGCTTAAACCACTGACATGATTTAACAAAAGTACACTCTTCCTGATAATATTATGGAATCTTAAAAACTATAAGAAATAGTAATAAAAGTTATCTATTTTATCATGTCTGAAGTTATCAGAATTCAACAAAAAAAATGATAAAAATATTACCTTGGGCTTAGGGTAGGGGCTAATTTCTGAGACAGGACCAAACATAATGAGTACCTACATTATACCAGATGCTTTGTATGCTATTTCTAGTAATCCTAAGAGACAGATATGATTATCTCTATTGTAAAGATTAGGTTCAGAACTCCCTATCACTCAGTTCAAATGAAAAGACCCAAAGATGGGCCTAAGTCTAACTCCAAAATCCATGTTCTTTACCAAGGGTTTTAGATTCATTCAGACTCAGATTCTAATGCCTTGTATTATCCTACAGTTATCAATAGTGGCATGTCATTGCAGTGATGAAAGACAAAAGAATTACAAATTGAAGTGGTAAGGAAAGGGGGATAAATGGAGTAGAAAAGACCCATACACAATAATCTTGTGATAAATAAAGCAACTAAAAAGAACCCAAAACATTAATTTGATTTAATTTTAATGCTCACCCCTGGGATTGCCCATTCTCCACAGTCTTTCCTTTTGATTGCAACAAACTGTAAGATGTTTTTCCCAGAAATGGGGTGGGTGATTTTATTTCCACTTTTATCCCTTTTCCACCTGTAATGTAAGATCATAACCAACTTAGAACAATGACCAAGGTTCTATCTCAAACTTGAGTCAAGGTTATAAAGATGTATCTTTTTTTTTATCACAGGGTACAGGGTACATATAAATTTACCTAAAATAAGCTTCTTTTACCAAAAAAAAAAAGTTTTGTCTCACAAATATGCCTACTTTCCATAAAAGATATTGTAGTCCCCATAATGAAAATTCAAAATATAAAGTTTTTACAGTTTTAAAATAAAACCAAATAAGAAGTTTAAAAGCAGAACAGAATTTAAAAGAATGGTCACAAAAGGTTTTTTGTTTTGTTTTTAAGTCCACTGATCCTTTTTAAGAATTAAGGCTGTGTAATAGATCTGGTAATATTTGCTTTTAGCAGTTCACTTTTTGTTATCAAAAAGCAGGTTATATGATACAGGTACAGTGGTTCTCAAAAGCAGTATTTCTCAATTTTTATGCCCCCTTTCAATTAAAAATATCTCATTCTATCCTTAGTTTAATTTTAAATTTTGAATTAAATTGCAAATGGTTTTTTAAAAAAGTATCAAGGTGATGTTAATTTCCAAATGTATTTTCTTCTAACCATATATTCTTTTCCAGAGATGTTGAAAAATCTCCCCTACTCCTACCACATTTACCTCCCTCCATCAAATTTCAAGTATTGTTCTAATAACTCTCTTAGGCAAAGGTAAAGATTTTCAAACTTCAATACTAATCTAAAAAAGAAAGCCTATGATCTAATCACTGATCTGCAGGAGACTCAAAATAAATTACTTTAGATATGAGTTCCCAAGTTTCTTTATATATAGCAGCTGACTACCATATCTAACCTATAATTCCTCCCCTGGGAGAGCTTATAATCTAGCAATGGAGCTAGACATGTAAATGAATAATTACAAGCTGCACTGACAGATTTTTAGTACAATAATTAGAAATGAAAGAATAATTGGTACAAGAAGACAACATCTGGACTTAGGTCAGATGGAGTCGTAGGCAAACACGGCTCACCTCCTCACACAACCACATCAAAATTACAACTAAACTATAGAACAACCATCATTCAGAACCATCAGAAATCTAGTTGAATGGAAGTCCGACAACTATGGAATTAAAGAAACCACATCCATTCAGACTGGTAGGAGAGACACAGATGTAGTCACACTGAATGGGCTGGTCCCACACCCAAGTGTGGTGAATTAAAATTAGGAAGGGATATCTTGGGAGCGAGGTGTCCCAGCCCCACACCAGGCCCCCCAGCCCAGGGTTCCAGTGCCAGGAAGATAAGTCCACAGAACTTCGGCCTGCAAAAACCAGAGGGGATTAAGTCAGCAGAAGAAACTTCTGGAGTCCCAAGCAGTTTCACTCAAAGACCCCACACACGGACTTAATCAGACTCACTACCTCTGAGCTCCAGCAGCAGGATATCAGCTTGAAAGGTACCAGGGGCAAACAGGGAGGAACTTAAGCACCTGGAATTAAATCAAGAGCTGAAGTATAGCTTTCTCCCAGACAGAAAGGCAGGAGGAGACCACTGTTCCTTTTCTGAACTCTCCCACAAACAGCCAGCAAGTGGGTGCCATATTGGAGACACCATCAAACCTTCTTTCTTCCTGCTGCGTAATATGCACAATATTCCATCATATAAATGTATCATAGTTTGATTCACTCATTTACTGATGGGCACTTAGGTTAGTGCTAGCTCTTGGCTATTGTAAATTATGCTGCTATGAACATTGGGGTGCGTAGGTTCTTATGAATTAGTGTTTCAGGGTTCTTAGGATATAATCCCAGCAGCGGAACTGCCAGGTCAAAAGGCACTTCCATTTTTAGTTTTCTAAGGAAATTCCATACTGTTTTCCATAGTGGCTGTACCAGTCTGCATTCCCACCAACAGTGCACTAGCTAGGGTTCCCTTTTCTCCACATCCTCTCCAACACTTGTTGGCTTGTTGGTTTGTTTATGATGGCCATTCTGACCAGTGTAAAGTGGTATCTCATTGTGGTTTTAATTTGCATCTCTCTGATGGCTAGTGATGCTGTGCAACTTTTCATGTCTCTGGGCCCTCCGTATGTCCTGCTTGGAGAGGTATCTGTTCAAGTCTTTTGCCCATTTTTTTAATAAATCTTTTTTTAAGATTTATTTATTTATTTTTAGAGAGGGAAGGGAGGGAGAAAGAGAGAGAGAGAGAAACATCAATGTGCGGTTGCTGGGGGTTGTGGCCTGCAACCCAGGCATGTACCCTGACTGGGAATCAAACCTGCGACACTTTGGTTCGCAGCCTGCGCTCAAGCCACTGAGCTACTCCAGCCAGGACTTTTGCCCATTTTTTAATTGGGTTTTTTGTCTTCCTGGAGTGGAGTCGTGTGAGTTCTCTATACATTTTGGAGATCAAACCCTTGTCTGAGTTATCACTGGCAAATATGTTTTCCCATACAGTTGGTTCTCTTTTCATTTTAATGCTGTTTTCTATAGCCATGCAGAAACTTTTTAATCTGACAGTAACCAGAGGGGAGGTGGGAGGAGATAATGGAAGGAAGGGGTTTTCAGGAACAACTATAAAGGACACATGGATAAAATCAAGGGGGGGTGGAAGCAAGGGGGGAGGTGGGTTTGGCTGGGGTGGGAGGATAGTGGTGGGGGGGTAAATGTAGACAACTATAATTGAACAACAATAAAATAATTTAAAAAAATAAGAAACTAGAATAAAGAACAATGAATCAAATCCAAATAAACAGAGAAAATAAAGGAACGTGAATCAATGAAAAAAGCTGTATAATACCTGAGGTTATTTTTTGAAAAGGTTGCCTATTCAAGAAAACAAATTACCAATAGTAAGACTGAAAAGGGAACATAATGTTAGAACCTACAGACATTAAAAATTTAATGAGCAGGTATTAGAAATTAGTTAAGCCTATAATTAGATATTTCAATAAAATGATACGGGCAAGTTTTCTAAAAACTTACCAAAACTGACATGAGATGGGAAATCTCAATAGTCCTATATGCCTACCAAAGTAATTGAGTCTATAATTTAAAACTTTCCTACAAAAAAAGGGGAAGGGTCATCAAGGAACATGTATAAAGGACCCATGAACAAAGATAATAGTATGGGGGGAGAACTGAATGTGGGAAGTGGGGGTGGGTAGACTGGGGGACAGTAATGGGGGGAAAATGGGGACAACTGTAATTGAACAATAAAAAAAATACTTTCCTACAGAAAAATAAAATAAAATAAAATGTCAAAGGTTAAAGATAAAGAGAGAATCTTAAAAGGAGCAAGAGAAAAGACATTAGTTACCTAAAGGGGAGTTCCCATGAGACTGTCAGCTGATTTCCCAAAAGAAACTTTGCAGGCTAGAAGGGAGCGGCAAGAAATATTCCAAGTCATGAAAAGTGGATTGCCCTACCCAGCAAAGCTATCATTTAGAATCAAAGGGCAGATAAAGTGCTTCCCAGACAAGAAAAAGCTAAGGAGTTCATCATCACCAAACCATTATTATATGAAATGTTAAATGGACTTAAGAAAAAGAAGATCAAAAGTATGAACAATAAAATGGCAAAAAATACATATCTATCAAAGACAGAATCATGGATACCAAGAGCATTTTGATGGTTGCCAGATATGAGGGGGATGGTTGTCAGGTGTGGGGGGATGGGTGAAGAGTTGAGAGGACTAAGAAGTACAAATTGGTAGTAACAGAATAGCCATGGGGATGTATAGTACAGTATAGGAAATGGAGTAGCCATAGAACCTACACGCATGACCTGTGGACATAAACAAAGGTGTGGGGATTACCTGAAGAAATAGGGGGTGCTGGGTGGAGGAGAGCAAAGGAGAAAAAATTGGGAAAACTGTAATAGCATAATCAACAAAATCATAATTAAAAAGAAAAGACATCTGTTTTTAAGGATTCCAGATGGAAAAAATCATGAGGGTCAAAGTTGTAACATAAAATGATGTGTTCAACATACAGAGTTCCTAGTTTGTTGCTCTTTTAAAAAATTATTTGTTTACAGTGTCTTTCACTGAATGAAAACAGAAAATAAAATATGGTTAAAAATCGAATGTGTATGTGAAATCTGGCAGTATGAGCATCAGTGAGGGAAAGATGAGGGAAGAGGCGGAAGAAATTAGGAAAGGAAGCCAGAAAATATCTTTAAGCTGGGTAAAGCCACAAGCAATTTGCATTTTATAAAGCTCACTCCCTTTGACAAAGGTATGTAGGTTGTTTTGGAGGGAAGGAAGACTGGAGGTAAGAAGGCGAGCTGGAAGACTGCTGCCACAACCCAGATACAAGATGATGAGGGACAGAGCGAAAGGCAGCCACAGTGAGAATGGAAAGAGGACAAGTTTTACTTTCATTTTTTTTTTGTTTTTAAAAGATTTTATTTATTTATTTTTAAACAGAGGGGAAGGGAAGAAAAGAGGGAGAGAAACATCAGTATGTGGTTGCCTCTTGCACACCCTCTACTGGAGATCTGGCCTGTGACCCAGGTATGTGCCCTGACTGGGAATCGAACCAGCAACCCTTTGGTTCACAGGCCAGAGCTCAATCCACTAAGCCATACCAGCCAAGGCAACTTTCATTTTTTAAAGACAATTTATATAGCATTTACTATGTACCTGGTACTGTATTAAGTGCTTTAAAGTACTTACCCATTTAAGCCTCAAAATAACCCTGTTTAGTAACTGTATTACTGTTTTTATTTTACAGATGTGGAAAATGAGGCACAGAGAAGTGAAACTTGCCCAAGATTGCAGAGTGAATAAGTTGTGTAAACCAAGATTTGAATCCAGGCAATCTGGTTCCAGAATCTGCACTCTTAATTACTACACTATTTTACTTAAATCAAAGAAACAGAATATTTACACTAACTGGATGGGAGAAGGGATAAGAAGGTGAATGATGGCTCTGTCCACTCACAAACATTTACTGGCAACTACTACATACAACAAAAACTGCAACTTCACACATACCCCATCATTATAATTTCACATAAAGTCCTTTCAACATATAGATTTTGTGTGTATACATAGGTATACATAGATGTCTCTATATGTATATATAAATACATGTGTATATACAAACACATAAACATATATATGTATAAACACATAATACATAGGTACATATACTTATAGCTATATTTATATATGTAAACACATGGTTATAATCTGTATTTTTCCAATCACTTAGCTCTCTGCTACTGAAATGGTTTCTTAGTTCTTACCTAGTTATGATGGGATCTGCAGCATGATTTGGGCCCCATCGCCCCAAAAGCCCTCGGCCAACTAATCCTGTCCGTCCTGCAGGATTTCTGGGGGAAAAAAAAATCAACTGAATGGGTTCATCTTTTCTAATGCAACTTGATATGGCTGAATAAAAGGTAGTAATGTTAATAAAAGAAATGAGTATCTCCACCTAAACCCAGTAGCACTATCATATATCTAGCACTGAAAGCACGTCTTTCCTTCTGTTGTTATTTAACTTTTCTTTTGTGTCTTAAGTTCTGGGCTTGATCTAGGAGCAGGATCTCATTTCCAAAGCTGTTCTACAATATAAGAATTTGTTTGTTTTTGCATGTACTCCTAAATACAAACTAAAGCCTTACTGGACTCCTAAATTTTGAAGATTAAGATGCTCTGCACCTAATCATCCATCTCTACAACAGCTATGATTTATTCCAGACTCTCACACTTCTCTTCACTTTCTCATCACCCTCTCTTTCTACTCCATTCTCCTACAACCCTCCCCATCAAAATATTTTTTGTTAAAAAAATATTTTCCAGTCCATTTTTCATCAGGGGGTTCTGAATTTTTATTATCAGTAATATATATTTTGTAGCATATAATGAGGTAGTAGTAAAATTTCAAGTATTTCAAGTATTCACTTTTTAAAGAAAACAATTTTATATGAAAATGTCTACTTGCTATTTAATCTAATGCCATAATCCAATATTAAAAAGTCTGGCAGGTAAACAAGAGTCATACCTGAATGTTTTTCTTTCCATCAGTATCTTGTTAAATGTTCAACTTTCCTCATTATGTGTCAGTAAAATGCCCCAATCTGCAGCCTTACCTATTTAACATTATATCTTTTGTCCTCCCAGTAGGTAAAAGTAAATAATTTGCCAAAATTTTTATTTCAGACGTTTTTTATTCTGGTCTTCTATATGACTGTTATTAAAGTTAAATGAATTTTTATATTGTTTTGTACTAGACTTAGAAATATTTCAGCACTATGGAACTGTATACCTGAAACCTATATAACTTTATTAGCCAATGTCCCCTCAGTAAATTCAATTTTAAAAAAAAGAGAGAAATAGTTCAGCAAGACTTCTGGTAAAAACAGAAAGACAAAACAAGATAACTGGCCAGGTGACAATAATTCTACTTTTGAAATTCACAGGAGGGGCAGGGTGGCCAGTAACTGTTTTATTCCATGTAACAATTTACCCCTGAACACAAACAATCAAAGTCAATATTAAGAGACAGAATGTCACCCCTGGCTGGGTGGCTCAGTTGGTTGGAGCATCATCCCACACACCCAAAGGCTGCTGGTTTAATTCCCAGTCAGGGCACATGCCTAGGCTACAGACTCAATCCCCAGTCAGAGCACACACAGGAGGCAACTGACTAATGTTTCTCTTTCATCTCTCTCTCTCTCTCTCTCTCCCCTCTCCTCCCTCCTTCCCTCCCTCCCTCCCTCCTTCTCTCTCTCTCTCTCTCTCTCTATCTCTCTCTCTGCCCAACCCTCTACCCACCCCATCCTTTCTCTCTAAAAATCAATCCACATATCCTCGGGTGAGGGGTATAAAATAATAATAATAATAAATTTTAAAAACGGAATGTTTGTTTCTGAGATGTCTACACCTGTAACTTGTAAACGAGAGGTTTTGAAAAAGACATACAGACTATCCTGTAACCTCAGAAGCAGAGACAGTTGTTTGCAGAGGAGAAATGAAGGCAACATATAAAGAAAAGCAGAGATGAGAGAGAGAGTCCTGATGATTTTCCAATTTCACCCGTTCCTAAAGTTAGCTAAATTTCTGCTTTGGGCTCCTTGAGATGACCCCAGAGCCTCAGAGTACAGATAAACTTCATTTTTTGCTTTAGGCAAGCTAGAGTTGGTTTCTATCACCCTAAGACTCTGGAATAAAGCAATATGTTATCTTGCCTTTGCTGCCTATTCTTTTATATTCGTACATATCTTTTAATATATTTTACCAATAAAAGAACCTAAGAAATAAGTCAAGTACAAGGACAGTCTGACTTAAAAAGATCCAATAACATAGACAGGTAAATAAGTTATCAACAAAGAAAGAATTTAGCAAAACTAAATGACCAGATCACAGTGAGATGAGTAGTATCAATTTCCTTGTCCCAGAGGAACTAAGAAAATAAAGTGCAATATTTTTACAAGATAAGAACCATGGTTACAAATCTGTGGGCCTTCCTATGTTTTATTTGGAGCATGCTAATTTTTACATTTCTTCCAAACTTTTACATCTTCTTAAGGAAAGTGGAAATTTTTGGAGTTATATAGAAAAATCATTTTTAAAAGTATAGAAGATTCTTGGTATTATATCACTGAGTTATTTTTAGTTTTGCTTTTATGTTCGGATAATTCTTATTAAAAGAATTATCACTTTTAATAAATAAATACTTAACATACAATTTTCATTCCTTTCTCTGTAAACTTAAACAATTGTGTTTCTACCTTCAAGGTGAGGTTACCAAAAGATGCATTCAAATCCTGCCTCTGCCACTTATGAAATATATGCAAATTGCTTACATCCTCTCTCTTTATAAATGGAACTAGAAATATCCATCCAGTTATTGTGATTAATTAATTACATCACATATATAAATACTTTTGTACAATGTCTGGCACATACAAGTACTCAGTAAGTGTTAATTATATTTTCTACCTTTTGAAGACCCATTATTATAGGATGTTCCACTCCCAGTACCTACCTAGGTCTTCCATTTTCAATCTCATACAGGCCATTCTGGCTCTTTCTCTCAACATGCCCATCTTTTTCATTAAACTTGGGAGAAAAGGTGCTTTCACTGAAATGAGAACACCAATAAAAAATAAGAAATAATGGTCCAATACTACCAACTAATAATGTCAGTCAATCTGTTGTACCCCTTAAACTAAACATTTTAAGGCTTAGTTTTAATTTACACATCCATCTCACTCCTTCAAAACAGTTTGAGAAAAAAGTCTGTTAACCAAAACATGCTAAAGATAGGTACGCAACCCCTCCAGAAAGAAATAAAGGCAGAAGAACTGAACTTCCTCCCACATACTACAAAAAGTTTATATTATTATTAGCAAGAAGGAATTGTCTGCAGACAAATTATGTCAATCATCAGTTCTTATTTTTGGGCCCCAAAAGTAAGATTCCTTCTGATATCTTGATGTTTCTACTATCTCAAAGTAATTTTAATTTCTTCAAATGTATAGTGATTATAATTTTTATCAAAGTAAACCCACAAAACAGTGAATTCAACCCACAAACTTCATAATAAATATAAGGTAAATTAAAATAGATATAATTTGCTAAAAATGTTCTAGATCTTAATCTGGGTATTAGTTACAGAGCTATAAAAACATAAAATTTTACTCGACTATAGCTGCACACTTAAGAAATATACACTTTTCTGTATTTGTCAGACCTCAATAAAAATATTTTTAAAATATATAAATAAACTACTTTCCTCACCACTATGAAATCACTGATATAACTGCACTGTCAGTGAATAAAGAGCTATATAGCACTGGATAGGTCATGGATAATTCTGACATAAGTTTCACTTTTTTCTTGCCTTAACTCCAGAAATTAACCATAGAAATATCTGTGCTCTGTTTTGGGAATAATTTCCAATTTGAACAATCTACACATTCCCTTAAGACTTCTAACCAATCTTCCATCTAACACAAAAATAAAAAGAATTAAATGATTAAAGTTATGAAATCATAAAACCAGAATTACAATGCTCTTGGGAATCCAGAAATTCACCATTAAAATAAAAAAGCACAAACATAACTATAATTAAAGCATTAATGTTGTAATAAAGCTTGATTTAGATGGTGATACATATTTAAATGTTAAAAAATTGAATGAAAAATAAGAAAATATATTTAATCTTCCTCTATTTACTCTATATAGCACCCCTGCCAATGTCATTGATTTTAATTGTGTATAATGTATATTTATATTTAGATAAATATGTACATCCTCTAAAATGGGGGAAATGGAACATTTAAAGTTAATAATTTCTCCACAGTTTAACTTCATGATTAATTAATAATCCAAGTACTATCACTAAGTTATAAATACATCTTTAGAGAAAATAAGGACACTGTAAGTCAAAAGCAAGTGACAGGAATAAGTCCATGGTAAAGTTCAATAACCTAATGAACTAATACTGGAATTACCCAACTAGTGAAATTTTTGACTAAATAATGCCTTAAAAGGAATATGATTTACAGTAAATTTATCCAGTTAAATGAAACTTGCACAATGGTTCTAAAACTAGGCAGTTTAAAAGCAGAGTATTTAAGATCATAAATTCTGGAGCGAGAATGAGTTCCTCCAAGTTATACCATCTACTAGCTCTGTGACCATATGCAAAGCACAAACTTACAGTGCTTCCATTTTTTGTGTTTTGTTTTTCTATAAAGTAGAAATAACAACCCTGTTTGCCTTTCAGAATACTTATAATAAAATAATGTTTATAGCCCTGGCTGGCGTAGCTCAGTGGATTGAGCGCGGGCTGTGAACCAGGTATCACAGGTTCGATTCCCAGTCAGGGCACATGCCTAGGTTGCAGGCCATGGCCCCCAGCAACTGCACATTGATGTTTCTCTCTCTCTCTTTCTCCTTCCCTTCCCTCTCTAAATATAAATAAATAAAATCTGAAAAAAAAAATTAAAAAAAAAAAGAAAATATCCTGTTGTTCCTTTAAAAAAAAAATAATGTTTATAAAACATTTAGTACAGTGCCTAGCTCATGGGTAGTACACTGTATTTAAAAGGAATATAAATATAAAGTGCAAATCAATGTAGCACTTTAATGACTTTAGTCAAAGCATTTTTTGCTTGATATTTTTGTTTTCCTCTTTCTCTCTTTTATCAATCCCTTTTCTATTTTTTCACACTGGTCTAATTTTTCATCACCCTGTTCTTAGTAATTTGAAAAATATTTCTAAAAAATATTTTCAGTGCTTCAAATACAAGTCCAGCAATGTTGGAAAACTACCACAAAAGATGTTCCATTGATAACCCAGACAGATACCATTTGTCATTTCAAAAAAACAAGAAACTCCATAGCAAAATAAATATACCCATTTGGAACAATCACCCTAAAACCCCAAAAAGAATAAAAAAAACATGGACTGTCTAGCTTTGGCAAGAGTTTAAGCAAATATGGAAACTAAGTTACAACACAATCAAGCACTAGATAAAAATATTTCAAGTGTCAAAATAATAATTTACAAATAATTTACCATTATTTTCTGTAAAAGTCTTACACCCAACTAATGGCAGCTAATTTGCTCACCTGATCTGAGGATCTGCCCACCTAGGTCCAGCCAAGACAGAGAGTGCAGTGTATTCCACAGGATTATAGTCTTGCCACTCAACAAGCCAGCCTACTTTCTCATTAGGAACCTGGCTGCGTTGAACTTTTGAACCTGGGTAAGGCGATGTCCTAGCCTTGTTGTGGGAATTCCCTTTGGCACCATTAGAAGCAGACATGATGTTGGAATTGAGATGAAATCCACAAGATGAAAATGAGTTTCTGGGAGGCAAATGAAAAAGGATATTTAAATAAGTACCAAAAAAGAAAAGAGTAAAAAACCTAATTCAAGAACTAAAAACATACTTTTCCATTTCAAAGACTTAAAATTCAGAAAATTCAAATTTGATGCATATTAACATATAGGCCCAACATCTGTGAAAGATTATTTTCAAATACGAAAATTTGGAAAATATTGCTAAATCTTATTAATTGGAACCTACAATGAATTTATTTTATTGGAGAAAAAAGAACAGTAGTTTAACTTTGATTAGCACAAAAGCTGGGGAAGGAAAGTTTGTTATAAAAATTCAACCACAAAAACAAATGTAAAAGACTGTTTAAGTCTGCATGAAGGAATACATTTCTATAGTCTAACATACATGTGTAAAATGTATGGAAAAAATAGCACAAAGGAAGAATAACTGGAAAATAGAAATATACTGTTATAAGGGTCTTATATTGTATATGAAGTAATGTAAAATCAGGCTGTGATAAATATACAAACTTTAGAGTAAATTAAGATGCATAAATCTGAAATAATTAGGTAACAGACAGAAAAACAACCCTGAGCCTTAACCCTTATCTCACAGCATTAACAAAATTTTTCATGTCTCCTCTTTTCCATTACTCTTAAAATAAAGACTAAAATTCCCAATGACCCTAAATTAGGACGTCTAAAGTAGAAAAGGGAATTCCTAGAACAGGGCAAACTGATGACCGTTCCCTGCCCCTGCTCTCTCAACACCAACTTGCCCCTCTTGAGACAAACAGTCAATGGGACAAACAGCAACTTGATGGGACAATGAAGTCAACATCATGTGCCTCCTGATACCACACATTGAGAAGTACACGGTGATCACTTCTGACATATTCCTTACAAGAGTATTTGACTGGAGTCTAGACATAAGAAACTACAGAACATACCCAGGTAAAGGACATCTTATAGAATAAAAATCTTCACTCTAAATTAGCAAGGTCATGAAAGATGAAGTTAGATGAGCTCTTACATATAAATGAAGACTAAAGAGATATGAAAATATCACTAAATGCAATCAGTGATCCTGGATCAGTTCCTGAACCATAAAGGAAAATAAAATTTCAGGACAAGTGGTGAAATTTGAGTAAGGTTCTATAAATAATTTTTTAAAATGATACAAAAACCTTATTTATTTCCTTCCAACAAAGAAAAGCTTAGGACCACATGGTTTCACTGGGAAATTCTATTAAATGTTTAAAGGAGAATCAACATTCCTCAAACTTTTCTGCATAATGAAGAGGAGGAAGTATTTCCAAGTTCTTTCTGTGCAGCCAGCATTATTAACTTGATATCAAAACTAGACAGAGACACAACCAGAATATTACAGTCTAATATCCCCAGATGCATATCAACTGCAAAAATCCTCAGCAAAGTAGTACCAAAGTGAATTCAACATTATATTAAAAGTATTATATACCATGACTAAATGGGATTTATTCCTGGAGTGCAAAGGTAGTTTAACATACAAAAAACAATCAGTTTAATACACCACTTAAACAGAATGAAGAAAAAAATGATCATCTGAATTGATGCAGAAAGTCTTGATCAAATTTCAACACCTTTTCATGATAAGCACATTCAACAACCTAAGAAAAAAAGGAAACTATCTCAATATAATAAAGGCTCATATACAAAAAGTCCACAGCTTTTTGGTCTGATGATGAAAGACTGTGCTTTTCCTCTAAGATCAGGAACAAGGGACCCTAAATAGCTCAAACAATCTTGAAAAAGGAAAACAAAGTTGGAGGTCTCTCAATTCTTGATTTAAAACTTACTACAAAGCTACAGGAATGAGAACATTGTAGTACCAGAATACAGACAGATATATGGACCAATGGAATAGAACAGAAAGCCCAGGCACAAATTTTAACATATATGGTCATATGCTTTTCGACAGTGATGCCAGTATCATTCAATGGGGAAAGACAGTCTTCTCAACAAAGGGTGCTGAGAAAGTTAGGTATCCACAAGCAAATGGTTGAAGACAGACCCTTACTTGACAGCATATACAAACATTAACTCAAAATGGATCAAAAATCCAAACATGAGACCTGAAAATATAACTCCTAGAAGAAAACATACAAGGAAAATTTCATGACATTTTTCCAAAGAAGACCTACAGATGGACAACACATACATGAAAGATACTCAACATCACCAATTAGAGAAATGCAAATCAAAATGAAGAAAGGTATCACCTCACACCTGTCAGAATGGCTGTTATCAAAACACAAGAAATAACAAGTGTTGGCAAGGATATGGAGAAAAGGGAATCCTTGTATATTGTTAGTGGAAATGTAAATTGGAGCAGAAGCTATGGAAAACACTATGGAGGTTCCTCAAAAAATTGAAAATAGAACTACCATATGATCCAGCAATTTCATGTCTAGGTATTTACACTGATTTGAAAAGGTATACCCAATCCCATGTTCCCTGCAGTGTTATTTACAATAGCCAAGATATAGAAACAACCTAAGTATCTATCAATGGATAAATGCAAAAAGAAAATATTCCATACACAACGGAATATGATTCAGCCATCAAAAATGAAATCTTGCCATTTGCCATAACATGGATAAACTTTAAGGGCATTATGCTAAAATAAGTCAGACAGAGAAGGATAAAAACTATGTGATCTGACTTATATGTGAAATCTAAAAAAAAAAAAAAAAAAAAACAAAGAAAAAACCCCAAGCTCATATAGAGAACAGATTGGTAGTTGCCAGAGGTGAGACTGAAGGTGGGGGTGGGGGGGCTGCAAAATGAGTAAAAGGAGTCATAAGGTATAAACTTTCAGCTATAAAGTAAGTCCTGGGGATATAATGTACAGCTTGGCCACCATAGTGAATAATACTGTATTGCATATTTGAAAGTTGCGAATAGAGTAACTCTCAAAAGTTCCTATCACAAGAAAAAAAATTCTGTAACTCTTTGGTGACAGATGTTAACTAGACTTGTGATGATCATTTTGCAATATATACAAATATTGAATCATGCTGTATACCTAAAAGTAATATAAATGTCCATTATACCTCAATAAAAATGCAATACAAATTTACCATAATTCTGTAGGTTAGGAGTCAGATACAGGTCCCACTGGGTTAAAACCAACATGCCATATTGACGGGACAGCATTCTTTCCAAGGTTCTAGAGAATTCATTTCTATGCCTTTCGAAGCTTTTGGAGGCCACCCCCATTCTGTGCCTCATGTTCCTCTGCCTTCATCCTCAAAGCCAGCAACAACCAAATTTCTCTCACCCTTTTTCAGTAGTTACAGCCCTCTCTGACCATAGCTAGGAACATTTCTCCATTTTTAAGGACTTGTGATTAAATTGGGCTGACCTAAAAAATCCAGGATACCTTCCTCTTCTCAAAATCCTTAATCATAATCACATCTGTCAAGTGTCTTTTGCCATGTACAGCAATATATGCACAGGTTTCAGGAATTAAAATGTGGGCATCTAAAAAGTAGGCCATTGTTCAGCCTACTACAAATGTCTATACTATTTATTATATGAGCATGAGGAAAATTCAGAACGATCTATATCATCAGGTTCTAAACATGGATTAGAGAATATAGTGCAGATGAGAGAAGAAAAAGGGAAGAGGTGAGGAAAAAGGGAATGAGAAGGAAAAGGAGAAGGGGGAGGGAAAAGAAAGTGGGAGGAGAAAGGCAAGGAGGTGGAAAAAGGAAGTTGAGGGAAAAGAAAGTGGGAAGAGGGAAGCCAAAAGTGAGGTGGGAAAGGGGTATGGCAGAAAAAGGGAGGAGAGAGAAAAGGGTTGGAAGAAGGGATAAGAAACAGATAAAAGAAGAGAAGGAAGCAAGCAAAAAAAGAAAAATGCTTACATACACCAAATAAAAGGAGGTATGAATGATCATATTTATATATTTGGTCAATTTATGTAATTGTATTTGCATGAAGAAATTTCCTTTAAAAAATATCAAAATTCTTAACCTGACCTATAAGAACTCCCTATCATACTTCTTACCACTTTGTAGTTTTGCCATAATAACCTGTCTGTGCATAAAAACTCCCATGTTCCCTCCCAACATGGGAAGCCACATGCTTTTCTTTTTGCCTACATCCTATTTACTTCCTCCTCCACCTAGCTCACCTACACTCATCCTTCATATCAGTTCAAAGTTCACTTTCTCAGGATAGTCTTCCTCCCTAACTCCCTAGGAGAAATAAGTGCCCCCATAAGTGCTATATGCTATCAGAGCTCTATTATACTTTTCATGGAATTACCACAATTGTGATTTTACATTTATTAGGGTACCATCTGATTTTAAGCAAACAGAACAGGGAGTGTATCGATTGTAGTTCAACATAACATAATATGCTATGTCTGGCATAATAATACCTGGCAAATCATAGATACAGGAGGTCCTTCCCCCAAAGTAACAGAAAAAAGCCATGTGAAGTAAAGACCAAAATTCCATTTTAATTAGTGGAAAGGAGTCTGTAATGTTAAAGAACTAATCTTTATAAAATGACATTTAAAATTACAAAAATAAATGTTACACTAGTTAAATAAGCTAGGTTATAACCAACTATACACATGCACACACACATACTGTCTTAGAACAAAGAATTACTCAAATATTATTTTGTTTTCAACAAAGTTGTATTAAGTGCATAATCCAGCTACCTTCACTTTTCTTTTTCCCTTCACAGATCATAGGGGATGATTTGGGCAAAAATATTAGAAGTCTTCATCAAAATCTTTCCAAGACCTCTCTTAATCTTTTGACACTCAAATCATTCATTCTTGAAACACTATCCTTTCTTGGCCTTGTCAACTTTTTTTTTAACAACAGCAATAGTTTATTATTTTCCATGTGCCTGTCTCTGTGAATTGAAAAAAGCAGCCAAGGTTCACCTGTACTTTTTTTTAAAATAGATTTTATTTTTTAGAGCAGATATAAGACTATTTTTTTAGAACAGATATAAGTTCACAGCCAAATTGAATGGAAAGTACAGAGTTCCTATATACCCCTAACACCTACCCTAATACACACAGCACCTCCTCCACTATCAACATGCCCTACCAGAGGGGTATGTTTGTTTCAATAGATGTACCTACATTAACACATCATTATCATGCACAGTCCATAGTAAACATTAAGATTTACTCTGGGTGTTATACATCGGGTATGTATCAGCCATTAATTAGAGTATCATACATAGTTTCACTGCCCTAAAAAATTCTCTGAGCTCCACCAGTTCATTCCGATCTGCCCTCCCAACCCCTGGAAGCCAGGAATATTTTTATTGCCTTTATTCTGCCTTTTCCAGAATGTCATATGGTTGATATCATAAGTATGTAGCCTTTACAGATTGGTTACTTTCATTTAGTAATATGCACCTAAGCTTCCTCCATGTCTTTTCATGCCTTAATACCTCTTTTTTTAGAGCTGAACAATATTCCAGGTATACCAGTTTATTTATCCACACATATACTGAAGAACATCTTGGTTGCTTCCAAGTTCTAGCAACTATGAATAAAGCAGGTATAAACATCAGTGTGCAGATTTCTGTGTGGACATTAAGTTTTCAGTTCTTTGGGTAAATACCAAAGAGGGAGACTGCTGGATCATTATGGTAAGTCTTATGAGAAACTGCCAAACTGTCTTTTCTAATTCTTAACTGGCTTAATTCTTTCCTATTCTTGTTTTTCAATACCTTTATGTGGAATTCAAGCTGTTCCCTCTCATCCTACTTAAAGACTTTGAAACAACCACTATTTCATTTGGCACTCAATTTACATCTGTAAGGTATTATCAAACACCCAATAATCAGGAAAAGCCTGACAGATTAAAAAAAAAAGTTAATAACCACAGAGGGGCTCTTCAAAGTATAAGGTAGGAGAATGGTATATGACATGTGACTAATTTTATTAAAAGTAGTAGAGTCACTGTTTTCACATTATGATGATTTTTGCTTGCCTAAGTTGCCCTAGCTTTGGAAATTAAAATAATGAACACTCAAAATAAGTTCTTCATCATGCATTCTAAACCCATACTCAATAAAAATGAACATAAATGCAATGTATATGTGCAAATAGATTTCAGGTATGTACGTTCAGAAAAGCAAAATTTTAAATATGGAGACTCAGTCTCTAACTGAATTCTATTTTAAAATTAGAGTTATTTTTCATGGTTTAGGAATTGGGTAAGAAAAAAGTCAAGGGTATTATGAATATGCCCAACAGGAAACACTGATCTTGTTCCACTCTATCCTAACCAAGTACCAAAAATGTTTTTTTAAGAATGAGCCTCTGTTCCGTGTAGTTTAGCAATAAGCATGTGAAATTCCACAAATCTGCTACCCACTCTGACAAGATAAACTTACACACCTGATAGTTTACTTTTCAAAAAAAATTAATTTTACCAAAAAAAGAGCAAAATTCAAAAAATATGTATCTTACCACATTAAGAAGTTGTTATATCTGCTGTTTTTATCTGCTGCTTAAATGTGATACACTGAAAGGGATCAGAACAAGAATACATATAATACACACATATACAGCCTACGTTCCTTTATTGGATTACTGAATCGGCACAAATAAACATATTTGATCATGCCAATGGGAATTTAGTAGCTGATAAAGTTCATATTACAAAGCAAAAACCAGTTCCTAAAACCGTCAAACTTGAGGAAATGCAATGCTGATGTGGTACAAATCAGTATTGCATTTCCTCAAGTTTGACGGTTTTAGGAACTGGTTTTTGCTTTGAGATAAAGCAAATGTACAATGATACTGATGACTAAATGTGTGTAGTACATGCTATGTGCAAGACACTGTTCTTATGTTACATTAAAATTAGCTCCTTTGATCCTCACAACTCTAACATTAGGTACTACTGTCCTTATTTTAGAAATAAGATCACTAAGGCCCAGAGAGGTTAATTAAGTTTATCAAGGTTGCAAAACTGATAGCAGAATCAGGATCCAATCCCAGGCAAGCTGGGTCCAAATTCCAGTATCTTAAAATTATGCTATACTATCTCAATCTCATTTTTGGCTCACACATGTATTCATGTGTTCACAGGAATAAAATAAACACCATTCTCCACATATTGCTGATAGATCCTGATGGAAAATTCGGAAGCATTCACTATATCTTTACGTACTATCATTTTTTCTTCTAGAAAATAGGCATTTGCAACTTTCTAGTCAAATTACAAAAACCAACTGCAAAACCATCACTTTCTGGATTTACCCAAATTATTAAAGAACAGGAAAATTCTTGATAATAAATTTATTTTGCCTCTTCCAGAACACCTTGCAATATAATGCACCAGTTACTCAATACATACTTATTTGCTTAACTTTGGCCTTTTCTTCTAAGCCAGTAAGCCGTCACTAGTTTTAGATATAACCTGCTTCACCTAGAGTTCCCAGCATTATAAAAATGAAGAATAACTGCCAAGCAATTTTACATTGTTCTACTGGCATCTATCAAAAAGCATTAGTGACTTTCAGAGAGCACAGATGTTTATTTCTGCCCTCCCCAAATCCCACTGGATAGATAGATATATAAAGGTTAACAACATCCACAGCAAGTGAGAGAATAAAACACCGCCAGTGATTGAGAGACTTAAACCAATTTCAGAAAGGTAGAAAGTAGGTGGAAACATACTGAACTACAAACCAAAGTAGAGTAAGTTATATTTGATAATGTGCACGAAAGGGTAAAGAAGAGATGCCATTCCTACAAGAAGACCCTGAGAGGTTTCAAGCTTGAAATAAGTGGGCCCAAATGTCCTAAGTGGACAGTAGGACAGTAACCATGGAAATTAGTCCTCCTTGCTCTCTACCCTACAAACAAAAAGTTAGGAAGTTTTGTCTGCCCTCAGGATAAAGCCAAAGGTTAAAGAAAATCAAGAACTACATTTTCTATTGTGAATACTGCTGTTAGAGAACAGAGTAGAAACTTATGCTTAATATCTCTACAATTCACACTGAGGGAAATAAAATTAAGGCAGCTATGCTCAATAAAGAAGGTGCTCCGCTAGTGTAAAGTCTGAGGAAAAGGGGTCCCAGCCTGTCCACCTGTTCACGCACACTCAACGGAAAACTTTCAGTCTAGGTGCTCTGGTATATGGTGTCAATATTCAATCAATCCTCCCATTTAGAGAAAACAATGCTTATTATCTACAATAAAAATATACACGGATAATCGGTGTCCACCAGATGTTTGAGAAAAAAACTAAGGAAAAAGGCCAAAAAATAACAAAACCACTGACCCAAAAGAGACAGATAATTCGGGAAATAGAAGGTAATTTTTTTATTACATGATCATGTTTATAGATTCAAAAGGCCTGCTATGTCCATGAAATAAGGAAAGGCTGCTATTAAAGAGAGCAATTAGAGAAAGAAAAGGTTCTTGTCAAAATTTACAATTCCATAGAAAAGGTGACTAACAGAATGCCACAGGCCTTAAGTTTGAATGAGTAATTCAGTCGCCATCGTGTTTCCTGAACAGTGGACTCAGAGAATAAAAACCTAAAAAGGGGAAAATAAAAGTAGGAGGCGGTGTGAGATAAAATTACCGTAGTCCCTAAACGTATCCAGAATTGACAATCAAGAAAAAGAGGTTGATAACACGTACATTATCCACACTGAGGTTCAGAGGAAGAATGACAACTTACACTTTTCATTTTACACCATTTACACTGTACACATCTTAAAATTATGTACATGTATTAATTTTAACAATGATTTAAGTATTTACCATAAGAAATGGCATGGGACAACACCACACCCAATTAAGTGCTACTTAAACTCTCTGGAGACAATAATGTTGTGACTTATGGAGGATGGCAAATGTCAATATGAGAGATTAAAAAGGTCACTATCACTGGTTTTCTTCAAAGGGGAGATAAAAACATTCCGAGCCTTTTTAAAAGCGTGTACATTTATGGATATAAACATCCGAGACGCAAGCAAAGCCTCCAGAATCCGCCGGACCGGAAGCTGGTTCCCACCCGCAACATAAGGAATAAGGAGCCAGCACTGGGAGGGGAAATACCTGCACTCCGGGATGCTGCGAAAGCCCGAGGACTTGACAGTCACATAGGCCAAGGCCACAGAGAGAGACACGGTGGCTAAAGTCTTTCCCAGGATGCGCCCGGCCATCAGCGCCCCGCGGACGGCTTCGCGCAGCGAAGTCGCTCTTAGCTTGAGCCGCCGCCTCCGCCCGCCCCTCAGCCCCTGGCCCCGGAGATCTAGCGAGCACTAGGACCCGGCCACCCTCCCATTCCCAAGAGGGTGTAGCCGGGTCTAATCTCATAAACACACCGACTGGGACTGCTCCCAAAATAACACTCCAGAGCCTTCCCCAGTGCGGTGAATACAGCCGAATCAGCCACGGCCCTCGAAGTTCCCGGCCCCAGCTTCCGTGGGAACAGCGGCACTGGCCGAAGACCTCCGAGGTAGCGACGGTGCTTTACGGCGTAGCCGCAAAGCAAAGGCCGTAGCGCGTGCGTTCTTCGACCTCCCAGTCTGCGCAGGCGTTTTGGGGGCGAATTGAAGGGCAATAATGAGAGAGCAAGTAGGCAAGGAGCGGGAAGTAGGAAGAGAAAGAAAGGGAGGTGTGTAGGAGATTGTTACCCTGTTTTAGGAAAGGTTACAAAGAGCTGATGTGCTCAACCCCGCGTGTCCTGGTCATAGCTGAGTGAAAGGTTACAGAAAAAGGAGGTAGACAAGAGGCACAATCAATGAGCGTAGCTGAGGTTTTCTCTTCCTTTTGTTACCAACTTGTTTGCTGCAGCCGCAACATTTCGCGAGGCTTTGCCTGGTCTACCAGCTGTGAATTAGACACGCAACCTGGAGCAGGAACAAAGGGGCGACACCCAGAGAACTTAAGACAAAAATTTGCTGAACTGAATTTGGAAATCCAAACTGCCCAAAACATAATATTTATATTATTATCATGGCAAGTATTTAGCTTTTAAGTACGTAATGCGATGTAACGGTGGTGTGGTATAGACACAGATGTGATGAAACTTTCACCATTTTAAAAGGTTAATCAAATGTTAAGGAGTATAGTTCTGAAGATTGCAGAACTGTGGTCATACAAAGACCCCATCTGAACTACTGCACCAGGAGACTTGACCAACTACCAAGGCTTCTAGCTGCTTAAGATCTTATCCCTAGGATGATCCCAAAGGCCCCACCTCTCCCACCCCCGCTTATAGTGCTAGCATGGAAAAGCTCAACACTGCCAGGAGAATTTATTGTCTATTGCAAGCAAAATCTGGTGATAGGCAGATAAGCCTTAGAATGCTTCCAATTACAAATCCTTTCTCTGCCCTTGGTGATACCAACCAGAACTGTTTTCTCAAAGACTTTAAAGCCCTTTTCTTTGAAATACAGATATTCAGGGGTATATCCTGTGTGCTAGCTCCCAGTCCCTGTGGCAGCATAAGGGCCTAACTTCAGTGGGTTCCTTTCTTCAACTTGCACTACTGCCTCCTGCCATAAACAGAAATTTGTTCCTTGGCCAGGTAGCTCAGTTGGTTAGAGCCTTGTCCAGATACTCCAAGGTCGCAGGTCCTGTCCCCATTGGGGCATATACAAGGATTAGTGTCTTTGTTTCTCCCTCTCAAGACTGATTTTTTTAAAAGATAAAAATTTCTTTCTCCTCCATGTAAATGAAAAGGGGCCATGGACTAAACCTGACAAGCTGAAGGGGAGGCCTGCCTGGCAGCCTGATAAACTCACAGACCAAAGTAAACACATAGGATGGTCTAAAATTAAAACTTTCTAACTAAACTTTTGTGGCAGGTAGTCATGTCCTAGGCTAGAATCTTCTCTGACAAAGGTCTGTCTTCACCATAATTGAGCCTGATAACATACCTTTGGAATATCAAAGTAACTGCCTTTATTCTGACCCCTCAAAACATAACCACCACACCAAAGGCCGCAAATTTCCTCATTGTTATCATGCTAATTGTTGGCTGTTAACTATCTTATGCCCGTAACTGTGAAAGAAGTGTGTGTCTATCATTTTACTTTTTATCCAATCCCAGAGATTTCCCTACTTTGCTTTCTCCAGCCTCCCTACTCTATCACCAATGGATTTCATGTAACACACCTCCTTCTTTGATGCTAATTAATAAAATAAATGATAAAACCGCCATTTTCTGGAGCATTTTCTCAATCTGTTGAGATTTTGTTTCCTGGCAATTATCATCAGTTTGACTCAAACAAACTCATAAAAATTCTTACAGGTTTGGACTTTTCTTACATTGACATCTAATGAGCTCCGATTAAAAACCCAGATGGCCTAGTCACATGGGTCACCCACTCACCCTCTTAATGCCCCTCAGTGCCTTTTCTTTAGCACAGTCCTCTCTTTTAAAAAAGTCTCCAGCCTTCTGCTTCAGTTCATGCAGTAGTGTTACTGAATAAAATGTGTCTACAGCTTTACCTAACATCCAGCTTTAACGATTCTTTTGGATGGTGAAGTGCCATTATTAAAATGTGCTTGCTTTAAAAAAAAATCTGGGTTTGGCTTCCCCTGGTCAGATAAATTTTGTTCTCAAAAGCAGGTTCTGTTAAAAAAAAATTGGCTTTTTCTAAAGTCTGCTCATAAATTAGTCATTAGAGAGGAGAGGAATAAGGCAGTGAGTCACAAAACTTCCGATCAAAGAATGAGAGAAACAGGAAGTTTTCATGGGAAGTTCTTCAAGCCCACATGTTCTAATTCTGCATTCTTTAAGGCAGCCCTGTTGGAGTGCACTTAGCTTAAGGATCCACAACTATGCAAAGAAAACCAATTCCATGGCTTTGGGATTACACCAGTGCAGACAACTGGGTCTCCCGGATTCCTCCCCTGAGGAACTGTACTCCCAGGTCAGCTAGAATTGAAGAGCACGTGCTGCAGCCGACTTGTGGGCAGAACCGAAATGCCATCTCGGATATTTACTGTTTCCTATAGCTGTCCATTTACATCCCAAATTAAGTGGGTGTCATGAGAACTTCAGTGAAAGCTGTCATTTTTTATGTAGAAGCCACGTGTAATTTTAAGGGCATTTTAAAATAGTTGGTGAGATGAGCAAAAGATGCTGAGAAATATTTTTAAGTAGAAAAGCAGTGTATGGGATTACTGGAATTAATAGCTTTGGTAAAAAGAATAGTATCTACGAATTCCAACCATTTCCCCCTCTTCTCACTTATTTCCTTATACAACAAATATTCACTGATTACTTACTATTTACCAAGTACCATCCTAAGTGTCAGGAACAGAGTTGTGAACAAGATGAACAAGGTCCTGCTCTCATGAAGCTCATTTTCTAGGGGAGGGACATCAACTATAAAAAAGTATACTAGGAACTGCAGATTAGGAGAAGTGCTATGAAGGAAATAGACAACTTTTGGTGGAAAAGAATAACTGAAGGAGGAGTGACTACTTTGGATTATAGGGGAAGAGTGTCAAAGAAGGATTTTCTGGGGAGGTCACATTTGAGAGATACCTAAAGTCATGAAGCTGCCAGCCATCAGAAAGCTGGGGAAAGAGCATTCCAGGCTGAGGGGACTATACGTGCAAAATCTCTGAGGCAGGAAAGAGCTTGGCCACAGTCCAGGAAGAGAAAGGTCAATGTGCTTAAAGTACAGTATTGTAGAAACTGGGGGAACCCTGATCTGCTATGAAGCACGATGGACACAACTCACTGATTCCCAATACCAATTTACCCATTCTCCCTTCTTCCATGTCATATGTAGAAACGTGTCCAGTTAAAAATTTATCTCCCTGTGCTCCCTAAAGCTAAAGGGGCCATTTGACCCTCCCTGGTCATCCTAAGATGAAAGTAAAAGCATACTTGTGTGGGTCTCTAGGAAGGCTATTATTTTTCTGGTGAAAAGAGACTGGCTTATTTGGCAGGAACTATTAATCCTTTGCCATTTCCCCTCCCTCCTTTATTTCTGCTTGAAATGAGGGCACAATTTCTAGAGAAGGACCAGCCATATTGAGACCACAAAGACAAAAGCCACACTTCTGGATGGCAGAATAGAGTGCAGGAGGAAGCCTGGGTCTTTTATGAGGTGCTCAAGTACTGGTACCAGTCCTGATAGCCTGCTTCTGGACTGAGAAAATAAGCCCGTCTGGCTAAGAGACTGTGGTTGGGTTTATTTTACACAAAAATCTCTGCACAAGAGCCAAATCATTAAAGGTTTTCTAGGCCATGGTAAGGAATTAGGAGTTTATCACAAGTGCAAAGAAAAGCCATTAATAGCCCACCAAACTTCATTCCTCACAATGTAGAGAGGTAGATAATCTAAAAGTTAGAACTGGATAAACAACAACAATGGGGCCGGGGTTAGAATGGAAAGTCTGGTTAACTGTTGTAGATTCTGAACACTCCCCTCCACTACTGTCATCTCTGCTCTTTCCCATAATCCTTTGGATCAAAAGTAACCAGCTTCCTTCTTTCTGTTCCTTTACTCAAAGATTTTGTTTACATCTTTTTTGTTCTTTCAATCATGGGGGACTACATACCCACCAGCTGTGTTTCTTAATAAGCTAATGCATGTTGAAGGACATTTTAAAACCCTGTTTCACATGACAAAGCCTGGCTTTCAAAATTAATCCTGTACTAGAGACTCAGAATTCCCATCTGACAGTCACTTCTTTGTTCTAATTCATATCTGTTCTTCCCCCTGAAACACTGAAACCATTATGTCAATGGTTGGGGTGTCCCAGGGCATTAAGATAAACAGAATGTAAAAAAAACACATTGAAAAATATTTGAAAAGTATTATTCTCAATATTTTTATTTTGACCATGTAATTTGGCCAAATTATTTAACTTCCCTAAGCCTATTCCTTCACCTGTAAAGTGAGGGGATATGGTACTCAACATCATAAGAGCTATGAGAATTAAAGAAGATAACTTTTGTTAATGTCTTACAAAATTGTAACAACTATTCTTTTCAAGCATTTAAAACATGGGACCTACTATTTGCTATGCACATTACACATATTACCACCACATTTAATCCTAACAATAACCCCAAGCTGCTGGGGTCCATCCTCAGTGGGTCTTAGGGTCCCCAAAGGAGGAAAGGCTCGGGCGAAACGAGACACCGGGTGAGGTGCCGGAGGACAGCCAGGCTCTCTAGACCTGAGTGACTCACCGAGAAAAATCAATCTTTATTTTTATAGGGGAGGTTATACAACAGTCAATGCATAGTGTGATTATTAAAACAGAAACGGTTACCACAGAAATAATTTCTAAAAACACAGAAGGTTTTACAGATCAATCATGTTAAACAAAGAAATAGCCAAAAAGTACAGGAAGTCCCACAGATCAGCCATATTAAACAAAGGTTATTTTGACCAAGAGGGTCATTAATCAGTTAGCCAATGAAGCTATATGAGCACAAACTTTCAAATGCTGATTATAATTAAATATCTATTAAATTTCTTTAGATTGGTCTAAATCAAAGGGGTACAAGGAGTGATTTAAAAATTAGTTATTGTTTATAGAAATTAGGTTGTCTAAATTAGATAAATGACTTTTTACCCAAATCTATTAACTACATATCTGGGGAGGGGGGCATATTATGTTTCCATGTACTAAGATTATTATATTTAAATTAAAACTCCTTTCTCTTCTATTTACCTGGTCCCATCAATAACTGCTCCTGCCTAGGGCATGGGAAAGGCAGTGGTTCTAATAAATCTTGAGCTTTTGAATGGTGACTCCCTACACATTCCTAGCAACGGCCTCCTCCAGCATTCTGGCAGCTAGTCTGCCCATAGTTTAATTCTATCCTTAATTTTACAGGTGAGGGAAACAGGCAACATTAGGGTTGCTAGGGGTCTCTATTCTGTGGTCAACAAGTCATTTCATGCAGAATCAGAGGAATTGTGCAGAGTTTTTTGTTATAAAGCACAGGTGTCCAAAAATCCCACTACCTGATGCTAATAGGGACAGGCATACGGGAAGAGATAGACAGGAGATCCAACCACAGTCGCCTCTGCTGTGCAGATGCGTCTCACCCAACCCAACTGTGTCAAAGGTCAGCTGTTTGTCGGCTCCTGACACCAAGCAGGCTTATGTATTGTCCCTACTTTAGAGATGAGGAGACAGACTCCAGAAAATTAAATAACTTGCCCAAGATCACACAGCCTACCTAATAATTTGTAAAGTCAGGTGTATGCATTTCCCAGGGCTGCTGAAACAACTTAATGCAAACTTAGTAGTGTAAAACAATAGAAATTTATTCTCTCACAGTTCCAGAGACCAGAATTGTAATTCAGTTTCTCTTGCCAAATCAAGTTGTCGTCAGGACTGTGCTCCTTCTAAAGGTTCTTGGGAACCATCCCTTTTTTGCCTCTTCCAGGTTCCGGAGGCTGTTGGCTCACGGTGGCCACAGTTCTTGGCAGCACTCTGAAAGGTCACACTGCCTTCCCCTTTTCTATTTGAGTCAACTCTCTCACTGACTCTCTTTTATAAGGACACTTGTGATTTCATTTAGTGACACCAGTATAGATAATCT